>NW_005871108.1:968910-979156 GCF_000147115.1 Myotis lucifugus | reverse complement strand
CAGATGCTATTGGTGATTCTGTGACTCAGTGATTGCAAAGTCTATGCAGTTTTCTTGCCCTTTGTCTTACTTAGGGGTGTAAGCTGGTTACTGTAGCTCCAGGCATCACACCCACATTCAAGGCAGAAAGATGGGGAAGAAAGTAGGAAGAAAGGGGAGCATCACTGACACTTTCCCTTTTGCCAGCTAGACAAAAGTTTTCCTAGCAGTCTCAAAGCAAATTTCTGTTTTGATCCCATTTGCTAGAAATGGGACACCTGGGCATCCCAGGAGCAGGGGGACTTGGGGAGTGAACATTCCCCTTTATCTAGACGCGATGGATAAGTGAGGAAGGGAGGGAGGGACTGGGGACACGGCAGGAATAGATGGAGTATTTGCCCCAAGTGAGATTTCATATATAAATAATAGAAATACATGTTTTAGAGGGAGAGACTATAGATATATATGTCACTTGGAGCCCTCAGAAGAGGACCCCTATTCTCATAATAATTGTTGTTTTCATCATGTAAAGCTTTGCAGTCTCTGTAGTCCTATTGGCATCAGATCTTGGATTCTGGAACTCGCAGGCACGGAGGCACTGTTATCCAATGGTCTCCCTCCTGCCCTCCCTACTTTTTCTCTTTAGTGCACTGAAACCCTTTAAAAAAAAAAAAACCTACATTTTCCAATGTGAGCCACTTCCTGGTCTCATTAACTTCATCCTCAGTGATTTGGCCAGACTCTGCTTCCAGCCTGAAGCAGGCAGGAGACTGTGTAAGTCAACGGTCTGTCAGGCCCATCACCAGGCCAGCGTCAAGGTCCCTCCCAAGGACACGGAGATGAAAACAGCAGAAGAGCCAACCGCGAGTCTTAGGCAGACCCTGGAGTGGCTGCGGAAGGAACTGGTAAGGCTCTGCATTTCTTTTTACCTGACGCCTCCACCCCACGTATGCCAAGGTTTGCTGGTCCCCCTTCCCAGGTGCCCCATTGGCTGGGACAGAGGCTGCAGGCTGGGGTGTAGGCCCTGCAGGCAGCCCTCTGGGACCAGCCACACAGTGCACAGTCGCCACCTCAGGTACAGGGATAAGTAGGTCATGGCCTACATAGGAGGCCTTGGGTGCACTGCGTGCCAGACCGGTTTCAGAAATTACACTAAGTCCTGGGTATGTGCCCAGCTCCACTGCTGTGTGGCTTCGACCAAGTGGCTTTACCTCTTTGAGCCTCAGTTTCCTTATCATAAGATGGGGGTAACAGTTGTACCAACACTGCAGGGGTTACTGAAAGGATTCGGTGAGAAGATGGTGTAATTCGCTCAGTGTCTGCTCTGCACGTCTGCTACAATCCTGACCCAGGTGGCTGTGGAGTACAGCTGCTGTCTTAGCCTGGGTGTGCTCTGTGTCCACCTGGGGCAGAGGCTTGCACAAGGATTGGGGTGCTAACAATTCATTTTGGAGGTGCAAGCCCAGAGCAGTGAGAGTGAGGAAAATGGGGAGTGGAGGCCAAGGGCATATGCCCGGGTTGTGGGCTCGATCCCCAGTGAGGGACTTGCAGAAGGCAGCCGATCCATGATTCTCTCTCATCATGGATGTTTCTATTTCTCTCTCCCTCTTCCTTCCGCTCTGAAATCGATAAAAATATATTTTTAAAAAAATGTGTGGGAGGAAAACCCTAAAATTGAGAAAACACAGGCAACGTTTTCCCGGGAATTAGGAAGGGATGGCTGCGTGTTCTCGGGGGTTTCTTCTTTCTAGCTCCCTGCTCTCTTGGTGTTATTACTACTGCCTGCAGGGTGTACTTCACTTTAATATGAAGTCACTATCTCCTTAATGCCTATAAAATGATTTGTTAGTGAGGGTTATAGCATGTAAGTGGGGTTGTAAATAAGAAGAATCATGTTTAATATTGATGATGATGATAATGAAGATCATCACAGATCTTGGTAGTTCCGCATGCCCTATTTTAGAGTGGGAACTAATTCATCCCATCCTCCTAATGTTACTGGACCGAAGTCTGTGTGCCCAATGCTTCGAAAGGCCAAAACTCAAAATGTCGGGGTTTGGAATAAGGAAAGGTTCATTGATCAAGAAGGCACCCACCGAGAAGATGGGAGACCTAGGGGTGCCTCAGATCCTTCTTGCCCACTGGACCAGGCCAAGGGTTCCTAAGGGGCTATGAGGAAGAGCTGGTGCTGCTGGGGCACGTCTTAGAGGACCTCGGAACCTGGCCATCGGTGGTAAAAAGGCATCAACACTGGATCTTCCTGGACAACAGAACCCTGACTTCTGAAAGGATTCCAGTGTTCAAGTTCCGGTCATGTCCTGGTCCTGTGGTTCTGTGAGGTGCTGGCTGGGGCATGGGAGGTGGGGTGGGGTGGTGGTTGTGGTGAGACCTTGGTTCTGGGTGCAGCTGGAGGCCAAAGTTCTCTCCTCTGTGCCATGCTCCGGCTGCATGATTGTGGTCTTGGTCTGCTTTGTCTGAAAGGCAACTCAGTATCTCGTCGAACAGCAGAGGACCATTTTGAGCCGGTTACAGTAAGAGCCCTGGGAGGTAGGTAATTTGCTTTCCGCTTTGCAGATGAAGAAACGGAGGCTTTGGTGCAAACGGCTTCTTTGAGCTTGTGGGCTTGTCTCCGGCGAGACAGTGATGAGAACAGGCCTTCCGGGGGAGTGTCCAGTGCACTGCCCGCCCCTCGCAGGCCTGTTCTCTCTCTCCCAGGCCGAGATGCAGATCCAAGACCAGAAGCTCCTGCTCGCCCTGAGGCATCTTCGCAGTGTCCTGGAGGAGCTGCGCTCCGAGAGCGCCCACTGGGAGGAGGCCGTGTCCAGCAGCGGGACATCGCCCATCAGAGCTCGAGCAGGCTCCGAAGGCCGGGGTCACCAGCCCGTGTCATCCAGGCGGCTGGCCCAGCTCCTCCAAGGGGTAGATGGCCGACGAAGCTCCCTCCCCTAACTGGTCAGAGATGACCCCGGGCTTGAACCCCCCACCACTCATCTAAGTTTTGTGATGCTGTTGGGGTGGGGGACACTGGGATGGGAGTCAGGGAGTCCCTAGGTTCACCTCTGTCCTCATCTACTAAATGTCCCTGGACCCCTCACTCAACTTCTCTGTGTCACTGGTTCTTTCTCTGTCAGTTATGAGCATTTTTTGATGAGGCACAAATAAGGTATTGGGTGTGAACATGCTTTGAAAAACACAAATATGTGACATGGTTCTGGAAAGCACCATCAAGTAATCCTATCCTTGGGAATTTCTCAAAAAGTAATTGTTAGAACCAAGAGCTCAGTGTGTGAGGAAGTTTATCTAGTCTTGCCATGGTGACAAGCAGCAGCCTGTGTAAAGCTGGATGGTTGTTTTCTGTCTTCCAACGGGACTTCTCATTCCCCTTTATCTGAAAGCAACAGAGGCTGTCACCATTCTGGCCGTAGGGATGGACATGTGATCAGGCCTGCCCAATTATAATGCATGGCCACTCTAACAACAGGATTGGCTAAGTGGGTTGGCTGAGTGGGTCAGCACAGCCAATCACAGCCCTTCTCTGGGATTGCTAGCTGGATGCTTGTTCTACTGCAGTTGCAAAGCTGGGGCTGCCAGAGGCCATGTAACCTGCCAGGTGGGGAAGACCTGTCTGTGCTTAGAAAGGAAGAGGCTAATCTTAAAAGAGAAGTAGAGAGAGGACCACGCAAGAGATAGGCTGAGAGGTAGAGTGCTTGCTCGTTTTAGTCCCTGGTTTCAGGTCCCAGTTCAATGAGTTACTCCTGCATTCTTTCCAGTGACTGAGGCCAGTGAATTCCACCACCACCACACACACCAATTTGTTTTTTGCTTAAGCAGCTTTGAGTAGGGTTTCCCTCATTTGCAACCAAAACAGTCCTGAAGAATACAATCCAGATGTTCATAGAAGCAAAGGAGGGAAGTGGTGAAGAAAACAGCATTTCACTCATTCAGGGTTGGCAATAACAACCCTGTAATAGCAGGCAACAAGGTTTATGATGTGGCAGAACATTCAGTGGGATGGGGTGCAGGAGTTATAACTTTGAAAAAAATAGAAGAGGTGAAAATAAAAAGCCCTGTTGTTACGATGGTCTGATAATTGGTAGGCCTTTTTATTTTTTAAAATTGACTTGCATGTTGTTAGTGTATTGTTTTTATGGTTTTGAAAAAGTAAACTCATTGCATACAAACACAGAGTGTGGGGGATTTGCATTATATGTACAATGTTTACAGCCAGACTAATCGGAGACTTTTTAAATATAATAGTTGATAATACAAAAATACTTCTCTATTGACAGCTAAATGGATAAGCAAAATGTGATATATACATAAAGTGGAATTTCATTCAGCCTTCAAAAGGAAGGAAATTCTGGCACATGCTACAACGTGGATGAACTTCAAAGGCATTATGCTGAGTGAAATAAGCCAGTCAGTCACAAAAGGACAAATATTGTACGATTCCATTTATATGAGGTGCCTACAGTAGTCAAATCCATAAAGACACAAAGTAGAATAGTGGCTTCTAGAAGCTTGGAGAGTGGGAGTGGGGAGTTTAATGGGTACTGAGTTCAGTTTTGCAAGATGAAAAACATTCTGGATGGATGGTGTGATGGTGGCATAACAGTGTGAATGTACTTGATGCCACACTGACCTGTACACTTATAATGCTAAAATTTTTAATATAACACAAAAATAAATACTGAAAAAACCCCACACTGTGATGCTGGGGCTGGGGCTCAGGCGTCACGAACCACATTTCTGTGTTACCAGTGCCCCATGTTAGAGTTTGTTAGACTTTGCCAATAATCAGGTTGGGGCTAGAGGGACACCCCACGGCTGGAGGAGGGAGAAAGAATTCACTTCTTCATCTTTGTTCTCTGTAGCTTCCTGTTCCTATGAGCAGCACCACCTCGCCATACTTCACCTCACTGCAGCAATTTCTCCCCAGGGCACCAGCCAGCACCCTCTTGTCAAGGTTCTAGGTCCCAGGCCCCATGGGCATCCACCAAATGCCAAGCTAGGAAGATACATTTGGAGAGTCACACACTGGCTCTATGATACTTTAGACAGGAAGTGCTACTAGTATATGTCCCTTCCTCCCACAGCCCATTCAATAGGATAGGTCACATGATCTGTCCCAGGAGGCGGCTGGGAAGTGTGGGAAACAGAGGGAGAGTCTGGTGAGTACCAGGGTGTCAGACACACGCTCCAGTCTCTCTTAGCTTCCTTGTCCTGTCAGAGCACTGGGAGCATCTCTTGTTCTAACATTTGTTTGACCCTGACACAGGCTCCTAAAACCCTTATGAGTTCCTAATTATATTGATTCTGGGTGGGCTCCTAGATGGCTCCTGGATGTGGACTGATCACCAGAAAGACCAAGCCATGGTTGGAAGCTTGGAATTTCCATCCCCATCCCCCATCCTCCAGAGAAGAGAGAGGGGCTGGAAATGGAGGTACTAATTGTTCATGCCTACATGAGGAAGACTCCATAAAATCCCACTAGTAGGGGATTTGGGGAGCTTCCAGTTTGGGGCATCCACATAGCAGGAGGGTGTAGACGCTTTCCTGCACTGGGGACCCTCCCAGGCCTTGCCCTGTGCATCTCTGTATCTGGCTGTTCCTCGGTATCCTTTCATGAGCTGCTAAAGGTAAGTGAGTGCTTCCCTGTGTTCTGTGAGCCCTTCTAGCAAATTAACTGAATCAAGAAGGGGGCCACGGGAACCTCCAATTTGTGGCCACGTTGGGTGGAAGTTGTAAGTAACCTGGGGACCTTCTACTTCTGATTGGCATCTGAAGTGGGGTGGGAGCCATCTTGTGGGACTGAGCCCTTAACCTATGAGACCTCCAGGTAGAGAGTGTCAGAATTGTGTTAAATCATAGGACACCCAGCTGTTGTCATGGAGAATTGCTTGGAAGTGTTCTGTGTAAAAGTAAAGGGAAAACACACAGGAGATGGAGAACTGTGTTTTTCCCTACTCAGGAGGGAAAGACTCGGTTTTTCTATTCAGGCCTAAAGAGCAATGGCCAAGGAAGCAAAAGCAGGGCCATTGGGAGCAAATTAAACTGGCAATTCAAAGTTTGGTGTTTGACAAATGTTTTTGTGTCTCTTAGCCAAGAGCTATCATCAGTCAGAGTAACTACCGTGTGGATGGGCACCACCTGCTGTCCATGCACAGTCATTCTTCCGGAACCTGCCTACTCTGGGTTGTAGGACTGGCTCCTTCACCACGTGCTTTCTTATGTGGAGCATCTTATTGGGAGGGCCAAGGAGGATAAGGCTTTCTGGCCCTTGAGATCTGGGCTGGAATTTCAGCTCTGCCCCTGAGTCACCTGGGGCAAGTAACTTCTCCTCTGAGTCTCCATTTAACCTTAAATCTAAAATGAGCCTTAACTGGTTTGGCTCAGTGGATAGAGCGTCGGCCTACGGACTCAAGGGTCCCAGGTTCGATTCCAGTCGGGGTCATGTACCTTGGTTGCGGGCATATACCCAGTAGGGAGTGTGCAGGAGGCAGCTGATCGATGTTTCTCTCTCATCGATGTTTCTAACTCTCTATCCCTCTCCCTTCCTCTCTGTGAAACATCAATAAAATATATTTTTTAAAAAAAATAAATAAATAAAATGAAAATGACACCTCTTAGATCTGTGAAGAGGATCTTGGGAAAATGCTTTGTAAACTGGAAATAACTGGAGGCAATAGAAAGAAGCATGGTCTGCAGTTGAACAGGCCTGGATCTCTGTTTTTTAAAATACTTATTGTGCACCAGCTGTATGCCAGCCACTATTCTGCATGTGGGAAGGTAACAATGAATAAAGCAGACAAAATTCATGTTTTTATGTAGTTAACATTCTAGCACTCCAGTTTCTGAGTCATTCATTCATTCTTCTACAGATATTTTCCTGATACTACTATGTGTCGGGCACTTTCCTAAGCAGTGGGCATGGAGGGATTCCAATATGGCTGGAGCACAGGGAGCAAAAGGAACAGGGTTGAACCAGGTTTTGTGGGGCTTGAAGCTTTTAAAGTTTAGGGTATTCTTTTCTTAAAGAGAAAGAATACAGCCCTAGCTGGTTTGGCTCCGTGGATAGAGCGTCAGCCTGCGGACTGAAGGGTCCTGGGTTTGATTCCAGTCAAGGGCACATGCCCGGGTTGTGGGCTCGATCCCCATAGGGGGCATGCAGAAGGCAGCCCATCAATGATTCTCTCTCATCATTGATGTTTCCATCTCTCTCTCCCTCTCCCGTTCTCTCTAAAATCAATAAAAATATTTTTAAAAAGAGAAAGAATACAAAGTCATAAATACAGAATTTGGTTAGCAAATACATTTTTTTAGAATAACAGAAGAAATAATAACAAATTACAAAATTTAAAAAGCTGGCAAATATCACAAATATTATACAATCTAGAGCCAACATATTTTTACTAATTAACTGCATGATATAGCTCTTTAATAATTTTTCTCTACTTTTTTTCTGTATATTCTTTGATCATCTAGTCATAAGACAATTATTTTGTTGTTGTTGTTCATCCTCACCTGAGGATTATGACCTAATCACCTCCCAAAGTCCCACCTTCACATTGAGGTTTAAGACCTATACTAATAAAAGGGTAATATGCTAATTAGACCGGACATCTTCCGGACGACCTTCCAGACAAAGCCATGGTGGTGGGGCCGAGGCAGAGGTGGTTAGAGGCGAGGGAGAGCAGTTAGAGGGATCAGGCCAGCAGGCAGGTGAGCGGTTAGGAGCCAGCGGTCCCGGATTGTGAGAGGGATGTCCGACAATCGGGCCTAAACTGGCAGTCAGACATCCCCTAAGGGGTCCTGAATTGGAGAGGGTGCAGGCTGGGCTGAGGGACACCCGCTCCTCCCCCCCGCCCCCATGTACAAATTTCATGCACCTGGCCTCTAGTTTTAATATATGAGCTTTTGGGGAAAACAAACATTCAGCCCAAAACATCTCTGAACCTAAATTAAATGTATACCTAATTCAACTGTGCCTCAGCTGCATCCTTCGGGTCCTCCATTGCCATCACCAACACAGTGTGATAGATAGAAAGTGGGAGTGGAAAGAGACATTGATCTTAAAGGATTACAGTTAAATATCTTACTTCTGCCAAATTTCCAAAAACATGTGCCCAGGTGAACACATGGCTATGTTTTCCCCCAGGACCATGGAGGGACCAATGAAAGCAAGGGCCCTAAAACTGAAGATTCACTGTTGTCAAGATAAACCCACCCATCCAAAATGAAGCTAGAATAATAAGCATGGAGTAGACCATGCAAGGTCCTATAGTTGTTGGAAGGGAGTTTGGGTTTTATTCTAAGAGCAACAGGAAGACTTAAAGGGCTCTAAAGGGGAAGGTCGGGGGTAATGTGATTTGATTTATGTTTTTCAAAGACCCCTCTGGCTTCGGTGTGGACAATGGGCTTAAGAGAGGCAAGTGACATGAAGGAGGCTGTTAGAGCTTTTTCAGGAGAAAGGCGGCTTAGACAAGGGTGAAGTGAGTAGAGACAGTAAGAAGTGGATAAAGTCACATTTGAAGGTGGGGTGGTGGGCTTGCTGATGGATTGACATTAAGGTAGAGGCCAGGTGGGGATCAAGGTGTCTCAGGCATCTGCTTGAGTGGTTGCTGGGACACTGTTCCCTGAGGTGGGAAAACAGGAGCTAAACATGAGTGAGTCCTGTCTCTAGCACTCCCTACTATGTGACCCTGCACAGGGTGCTTCTCCTCTCTGGGTCATGTCCTCATTGCAAAAGGGGCTCTACCTTGTGAGGTTGTTTAAAGGGTAAATGAGACAACCTATCAACAGGGAGCCCGAGACCTATATCAATAACCTATACATTGGATGCCATTGCTGTTCCAATATTTATTAGTATTTACTATGGAGCTCAAGGTAGAAAGCCAACTTTGGATCCTTATGATCTAGTACAGTGGTCGGCAAACTGCGGCTCACGAGCCACATGAGGCTCTTTGGTCCCTTGAGTGTGGCCACAAAGTTTCAATCGCACTGTATGTGTGCGCCCACACGTGGTATTTTGTGGAAGAGCCACACTCATGGGGCCGCAGTTTGCCGACTACTGGTCAAGTATGATTTTTCTTACATTCTAGCAATTGACTTTGACTGTTGAAAACTGATATTCCAGCCCTGACTGGTTTGGCTCAGTGGATAGAGCGTCGGCCTGCGGACTAAAGGGTTCCGGGTTCGATTCCGATCAAGGGCATGTACCTTGGTTGCAGGCACATCCCCAGTGGGGGGTGTGCAGGAGGCAGCTGATCGATGTTTCTCTCTCATCGATGTTTCTAACTCTCTGTCCCTCTCCCTTCCTCTCTGTAGAGAATCAATAAAATATATTTTTTTAAAAAAAGAAAACTGATATTCCAGGCAGAAAATGTTTTCTCTCCCCAAAGGGTGGGTAAATGTGAATGATTTTTTAATTAAAAAATATATTTTTATTGATTTTAGAGAGGAAGGGAGAGAGAGAGAGACATCAGTGATGAAAGAGAATCATTGATTGATCAGCTGCCTCCTGCACGCCCCCAACTGGGGATCGAGCCTGCAACCCGGGCATGTGCCCTTGACCGGAATCGAACCTGAGATCCTTCAGTCCACAGGCCTATGCTCTATCCACTGAGCCAAACAGGCTAGGACTGGATGATCTTTTTAATAACAACAGTAATAATAGTTAACATTTATAGAGCATTTATCATTGCTAGGCTCCTTACAGGCTTCATCTCATTTATCTCTTACAATACCTATGGCACAGATACTTTTATTGTTATCATTTTCATTTCTCAGATGAGAAAAACTGAGGTTCAAGGGATTAAATACCGTAACTTCTTCAGGGATCCCAGCTAGTTGTGTGTGGAAGAGATGCGACTCCATCCTAGCGATGCTCAGAGACCAGAGAGAGGGGTCAGACATTACTACCTTTCACAATTGTTCTGTAGGGCCCTGTCATCCCCCTGCATCGGTAAGGTTTAAGGTCAGAGAGTGCCTAGAGTGCAAGGACATAGCTGGTGACTTCGCACTTGGAGAGGAGTGCCTGGCCGCCGCCTGGCCCCCGCCCCGCCCCGCCCAGCCCCGGCCACTTTGCCCACTCGCCCCGCGCATCTTCTGCCACTCCGCCCACTAGTCCCATCTATCTAATGAGTGCCTTCCCACTAGCCCAACCCAGCTCAGACACAAAGACCAATTAGTGCCGTAGTGGCTGAGGTATATATTGACATTGTATGCGCGATGAGAGGGAGAGGCGTGTGTGTGTGTGTGTGTGTAT
>NW_005871108.1:922685-968026 GCF_000147115.1 Myotis lucifugus | reverse complement strand
CAACTCGAAATTCTTGCAAGAGTCCATACAGAAGTGGCATACACCTAATAAATCTCTGTCACTCATTTATTATTTTGTATTTTTAAATAAGGGTTTTCTTCTTTACGAACTTATATTAATTCTGAAAGGAAAGAAGAGAGGAGCCGGGGCGGACGCGGCCACAGACCTTGACCTCCAGCCGCCCGCAGAGGAGTGGAGGGCGGGCGGCGCGGCGGGCGGCGGAGGGAGGGGCGCGGCGGGCGGAGGAGGGAGGGGCGGCGGGCGGGCGGTGCGGCCGGCCTCGGGGCGGGGATTTGGTTCTCGGGGACGCGGGCCTTGGTCACAGTCCCGCTGCATTTTAACGCTGTGGCTGATTTGGTTTTGGTATTTATTTTGGCTCAACTTGCTCCGAACTTTAGAAAGGAAACCAAAAAAAAAAGAGAGCAGCTTTTATGGTGGCCGCTTAAAATGATTTATAAAGGGTGTCCCAAAATTCACGCAAGAAGTAATTTTGATAGAAAACACAGGTTTATAATTAAACATTGTAAATTTTCTATTGATTCATAAAGTATCCAGCATAGGGTTATGTATGGAATAGCACATGGGTAAATGGCCTCCCCGGCTTTGCTGGCACAGTGGTCTTCATTGGTCCTCATTGTCCCTGCTCCTGGGCCATAATTGGTACTTGGTGATGCTTATCAAATTGAAGGTATTGAAATCAAAGGGCAACAGATATTAGAATCTGATTCAACAAACCAAGTAAAATTAGGCTTTTTTGTTGTTGTTGTTGTTGTTAATGCTCACGCAAAATTCAAATCTTGCGTGGATTTTGGGACACCCTTTATGTGAGCAACCCCCCGATTCTCCCTCTCGACGTCAGCCAGGCACTAGGACTTCCCTTTGCTCCATGGGAGCCCGGAAGGTTCTTGAGAAGAGCGCGTTGGGTAGAAATATGCTTAACTTCTGTTGTCAGTGGTTTACTTTTGACACTCTCATCTCAGAACATTTGAAGTTGATTCCTGTTTCCTTTCTCGCCTTTTTTTTTCTTATAATTTCTTGTTTTCTTATTTTTTCCACTTTACGGTCCTTTGGAGTTTTATTATTTCAACTTCAAAAATTACTACATTGTTGCCCCAACCGGTTTGTACCTTGGTTGCGGGCACATCCCCAGTGCGGGGTGTTCAGGAGGCAGCTGATGGATGTTTCTCTCTCACCCATGTTTCTCTCTATCCCTCTCCCTTCCTCTCTGTAAAAAACCAATAAAATATATTTTAAAAATTAATATATTGTTGAGTAAACCAGAGCATCTTGAAAAGAACAAAGAAATCCGACTCCCGGATATAAAGCAATAATCCCACACGTCTCAAATTCCTGTGTCTTAGAAAAGAGGTGCCCTGTCTTCTCTTTTCCTAGCTCAGCCCACCTTTTCCAATTCATTGTTTTTTCCCCCTGTTCCCATATCTTTTTTTTTTCAGGCTCCCTCCTCTACTTATTTGACCATATTAATAAGAGAACCCTTTATAGGATAAAATAACTAAAATGCAAACAGGGATCAGTGGTCAGGATACCTTTAAACCAGGGGTGATTCACAATCTAATAGAGCTCTGTCATTAGTTTATTATTTTGTATTTTAAATAAGGGTTTCTTCTTTACGAAAAAATAATTTGAACTGAATAACACATCAAACTAGAAGGTAATCTGAGCCTTATTTTATAGAACGAAGGAAAAGTGTTTTTGCTTGCTGTCAATTAGTACTGAAAAGCTTTAGTAATCAAATTTTAAACAGCTTTTAATATTCTCTCTTGTTCACTAAACGCAACTAAGGAACACAGGCAGCATGTTCTACACACATGTGCTTATGAGTAAGCGGGGGCCATTGGCCAAAATCTGGCTTGCCGCTCACTGGGAGAAGAAACTCACAAAGGCCCATGTATCTGAATGTAATCTAGAGACAATCATTGAGAAAATTATTTCACCTAAGGTATGTTATTGTTTAAATATAGCGTGTATTTGCCATGACTTACAGAGAGGAAATGAATTAAAATACATAATATCATGGAACATATTTCCCGGGATGTTTTATTTCTCAATTGGTCTCTCTTTTAGTTCCTATAGCACAGCGGTTCTCAACCTGTGGGTTTCGACCCCTTTGGGGGTCGAACGACCCTTTCACAGGGGTCGCCTAAGACCATCGGAAAACACATATATAATTACATATTGTTTTGTGATTAATCACTATGCTTTAATTATGTTCAATTTGTAACAATGAAAATACATCCTGCATATCAGATATTTACATTACGATTCATAACAGTAGCAAAATTACAGTTATGAAGTAGCAACAAAAATAATTTTATGGTTGCAGGTCACCACAACATGAGGAACTGTATTAAAGGGTCGTGGCATTAGGAAGGTTGAGAACCACTGCTATAACATTTATCATCTGTACATATAGGTGATAAATATATCATACATATATCATATATGATATGTATATATATATTTTAGAAGCCTGGTACACGAATTCATGCATGGGTGGGGTCCCTCAGCCTAGCCGGTGATAGAGGCCTATCAAGGGGCCAGCCAGCCAGGGGGAGGGACCATGGGAGGCTGGCCTGCTGGCCCCCCTAATCAGGGCCTGGGGGTAGGGGCTGTGGGAGGTTGGCTGTTGGAGTGCACTGACCACCAGGGGGCAACTCCTGCACTGAGCGTCTTCCCCTGGTTGTCAGTGCACATCATGACGACTGGTCAATGGGTCATTCTGTTCATTCGGTCCTAACCGTTGCTTGAAGTTCAGGAAGGTTAAATGACTCAGCGTTAGCAGTTGAGCCAAGGCTTGAACCCAAATCTGCCTGACTGCAGACTTTGTATTCTTCCCATGAAGCCCATCATAGCATACTTCACTTAAATGCCACATTAGATTATCTTCATAGAAGAAAAAAAATGTTAACTATTTTACTAGGTGAGGTAGAAGTTAAGCAATTCACTTTAAATAAGAATACAAAATGTCTGATTTTAAAGAAAAGAAATTCTTATGATTTTATAATTGTCAAAGAACAGAGTTTGTGAATCTAATTTTTAATATTCTAATACTTTAAAAATTCTTGAAAGGTAAAAATTGCACTCCGGACTTCAGGACATCTTCTCTTGGGAGTTGTTCGGATCTATAATAGGAAGGCAAAATATCTTTTGGCAGATTGCAGCGAAGCATTGCTTAAAATGAAGATGACATTTCGCCCAGGTATATGTCTTGGTTCCCTTTTGCATTTTTATTTCAGGTGGGCTCTTTTAATTGGCGGAACTCCATAAATCCAGGTTGAGTATAGTGAAAGTAATCTTTCTTTTGACCGAACTAAGTTTCCATGGTTAAGGACAAATTATATTCTTTCCTTCATTCTTTTCCTGTGTTTGTAGAAAAGGTTATGCTTTCAAAAACCTGTAATGTTTCTGCATGTTTATGTAAGAAATATACACAAAGCTACCACACTTGTGCAACACACTCTGATATTCAGTTTTCAATGTGTTACTTTGTTTGCCATATCTGTTTTTGCCTTTTGAGATAAATTAGAAATAGTGTAATTGACAAAACCTAGATATCAATAATTGTCATTGTTTTCAGAATTATCAAGACCCCTTAAATAGCATGCTATTAATAAAATATTTTTTAAATCTCTAGCTATCCCAAAGTGCTAGAGATTTACATGTAATATAAATATAATGCCTTTAAATTTAATTTTAAAAAATCATTTTCCATCTTGTATTATGGTTATTTAGTTACAGGCTTTGCCTCTCACACTGGTCTGTAAGCTTCTTGAAGGCAATATCTTTGTCATTTATTTTCTGAATTTCTAATAGTATTTTTCTCAGTTCCTTGTATATACTATTCCCTCAATGAGTATTTATTGAATCAGGATTGACAGTGTTTTTTCTTTATTTAAAATATTTGTATAATCTCTATGTAGATTTAAAATTATATTGAATATGGTTCATTTGTTCATTATTTCATTTATTCCACAATGTTCATTGCCCCCATACTTTATGTGAAACACTATGCTAGGCTCTGGGATACAAGGAGAAACAAGACAAATAGATCCCTTTTGGTGTGGTGAGGAAATCTGATAATGAAGCAGTTTTTTAAATTATTACAATAATGACAGATTGTGATTATGCTGTGAAGGAATATAAAAAGATTACTGCCCAGAAAATAACAGCACATCTTATTTTAGTTAGGTTAGTCAGGAAAAAACTTTCCGAGAGAATAGCATTTAAGCTCAAACTTGAAGAATGAGAAATACCCAGTCATCTAAAAAGTCCCTGAGGGAATAGCATTCTGGGCAGAGGGAACTGTAAGGGCAAAGGTCTTGAGGTGAAAAAGTGCTTAACTTGTTCAGGGAACAAAAAGACCAGTATGGTTGGAGTATAGTCAGTGAGGGAAAGAGTGTCGTTAGATGATGCTGATAGGTTTGTAGGGCTGCAGAGGCCCTGATTAGAAATTGGGATTTTATTTAAATGCACTGGGAAAGTCACTGAATCATTTTAAACATGGGAGTGATCTGATCTGATTTTGTATTTAAAATATCACTCTGGCTACTTTGCAGAGAATGGACTGGAGAGAGGCAGGAGTGGATACAAGGGAACCAGTTAGGAGACTAAGCAGTAGTCCAGTGAGAGAAAGTCTTATTTAAATAAAAAAGATTCAGTTGGGAGTTTCTATTTTGCATAGCATGGTGATTTATTGAATGTGGTTTTTTATTCTTTTCAGGACTAGTTGACCTTCCGAAGGAGAATTTTGAAGCATCTTACAGTGCTATCACACTGCCAGAAGAATTTCATGATTTTGAAATCCAGAATGTGAAGTAAGTTGTTTTATTTTCCTTCAATTTGACTTTCTTGATATTTTATTGTTTTCATCTTCAGATATCATGAATGCAAATGGATGTAGTTAACTGAAGTAAACACATAGACAAAGACTTAAATTTAGTGTGAAATTTCAAAGAACACCAAACAAATATCATTATATTTGCTAAATTTGCAATATGGATAGTATATTCATCCATTCATTCAGTAAATAATTATTGAGTGCCTTCTATATGCCAGACACTGTTCTAGGCACAGAGGAGATAGCAATGAGTAAAACACAGTTCCTGGCAGCATGAATCTTACATTTTAGTTGGAGTAGACAGACAATAAACAAATAAACAAGTAAATATACATTATGAGATGATCATCATTATGAAGAGAAATAGAAAATAAAATACTGGTGAGTAACAGAATGGTCAGGCCAGACTTTTCTAATAAGGTCAGAACAGAAACCTGAAGGAGGTAAAGGAACAAATCATTCAATAATGCGAGGAAGAATATTTCAGGTAGAGCAAGTGGAAAGAAAGGTGCTAAGGCAGAGTGCACTGGGCATTTTCAAGGAACAGCAAGGAGGCAGGTGAGACTGGAGTAGAGTAAATGAGGGTCTGAGTGGTAAGAAATGAGGTCAGAGAGGTAGCCAGGAAGGCAGATGTGGGGCTACAATAAGGACTTTTATTTTACTTGGGGAGCACAGGAGGGTTTTGAATAGGAGAGTGATTGCACTTGACTGGATTTCTAGTGCTCTCTTTGGCCACTCACTATAGGGGAAAAGGGGGGAAGCAGAGAACCTGTGAGAAGATTATTGCAGTAAGAAGTCCAGGTGAGAGATGACAGTGTATGTCATTAGTTCTCAGTCTTCATTTATATCGAGGCATAACAGTCAAATTATGAATATACTTTGAAGTCAGAGCCAACTGAATTTGCTGATTGGATATGGCTTTAAGAGAAAGAGATGTGAAGGATGGTTTTTGGCATGAGAATGGAGTTACCACTTAATGATATTAGGATAACTACAGAATGGCAGGTTTAAGAGGGACAGTGTGAAAGAAGTAAATTAGGTTTTGGACATAAGTTTTAAGGTGACTGTTATACATCCAAGGGGAGTAGGAGGGTAGTTGAATATCTGGGTCTGAAATTCAGGAAAGAGGTATGGATGGGATGTATCAATTTGGGAGTTGTGAATATTTAGATGAACTTCCGCCATGAGTCATCGGAGATCCCCAAGGGAGTAAGTATAGATTTTAAAGGGAGAGAGGGAGTAAGGGAGAAAATGAGATCAAGAACTACAGACTGAGTGTTGGGTCATTCCTAATAGTTAATAGTCTGGGAGATGAGGAAGGATAATAAAGGAGATGGAAAAGGAGCAACCAATGGGATAGAAAGAAAATTAAGAGAGAGTGGTATTCCAGAGGCCAAAAATAGAAAGTGTTTCATAAGGAGGGAAGTTAACATCTATTTCAGATGCTATTGGTTGGGGTAAGTAAGATAGAACTGAGAGTTGACCATTGGACTTTGCAACCTGGAGGTCATAGGCATGTATAAGAAACTAGTGTTTATAAATAATACTATTGAGAAAATAAAAATCTTTATTTTTATAATAAAATCTGTTTTTTTGTTTTAGGGTTATTTTTGTTGTTTTGCAATATACTATAAAACATGTTCTGTTCACATGTTTTCCTCAATTTTATATTCTCCATAGTGCTATTGGTGTTTTAGAAAAATTTACTCAGAACCAAAGCAGACCAGAAGAAATCACACTTAGAGAAGATTATCACAATGTTCTACTTTTCCAAGCTGGGAACTTTGGTGAGAATATTTGGGAAATCAAAATTACATCATAATCAATTATATAGAATGTCCCCAAAAATGTATATAGACACTTTGAATAATTATAAAGGCAATGTTTATTAAAATACATTTCGTTTTTAAAATTGAGCTATCAGTTGTTAAAGTGTGTATGCATTTTGGAGGGACACCCTTTATTTGCGGTTTTGGATTAAAACTATGCCAATAGAAATAGCTATTTCTATGCCAGTAGAAATATCCTTAAAATGAATCTTTTGATGTATAAATTTAACCCCCAATAGTATTGTCCTTGCCTTTTTCTAGTATATGTGGGAAGAACATGTTCTTAGTAGACCGACAAACCTGGGTTCGAATATGGGCTTTCTCTGTGGACTTGCTGTGTGATACTGGACAAATTACCTAACTTCTCTGAGCCTTACTGCCCTATCCCTTACTGCTTTACTCCCCTAAATTGTGATACTTCTAGCAACATCACAGGGTTATTTTCCTTATACCCCCCCCTTTAATCCTTTCTACCAGTAAGTGATATTTCTATTCTTCAAAAACTAATTTAAATCTAATGTCCTTCAAGAAATGTTTAATATTAATCCATCCTATTCTGAATACAATATAAGATTGAAGACAATGATTATTTCATTAATTGTATTTGTGTAATCTCGGTTCTTGTGATGCTCAGTGCTAGGAATATAAATATAGGTGTCTTTTCATAAATGTTATCTTATTGACCAAGACTGATTTTGGGCGGGGGGGAGGGGCTGGGGGGGGAAGGGGCGGGGGAGTGTGCTATCAAGCTGTACCTGGAAAATGTGGATATACTTTTAGTTCTTTTTGAAAAGTCAGTCTTTTCTTTTGAGCAAATCTTTAGTCCAGCACAATAAAGGTTGCCTTTTTAAACTCTTACTTTCTGGAAGATGTGTGCCTATAGAAGAATTTTCAATCTGAGTGGTACTTCATGATTTTATTTACTGACTAGCACTAACATGGATTGTTAGAGGGTGAACAGGAAAGACCAAACTCTGACACTCTGGGATTTCAGACTCCTGGACATAGAGATTTAAACCCAGGGAAGGGAGAGAATATGTGCTCTCAGTCAATTTGGAAGAAGGCTAGTTTGAAGGAGGGAGTTTATCTGGTGCTGAAAGTGTCTTAGGAGTTTTCTGTCATAAACTTCCACTTGGCAAAATATTTTACCAGTCAGAATTCTAACACTGATACTACCCTACCACCAGCTCTGCTGGGTTCAGATCCTGGCTTTGTCATTTACTAGTATTAGAGTGTAACTGTGTGCACATTACAAAACCTTCCTGTAGATGTGTTTCCTTGTTTGTACAATGAGGATTATATTAGTAATAGTATCTTCCATTGCATAATGTAATGCACATAATAAGCACTCAGTTAATGTTAGTTAATTTTTCTCTTTTTACTGTTGTATCTCCAATCCCCTGCATATTGCCTAATACCCAGTCATTCAATAGGTACTTATTGAATGAATGTAGTAAGCCCATTCTTTTCATTCCTAAGAAGGCAAACATATTTCTTATTTTTCTAACCCCCCATTATGGATAAACAACACAAGCAAGTATCCTTGAAATAATACTTGGTCAAGCAGGACATGACCTACCTAAAGTAGAAGAATTATTAAACTGTACCAACTAAAAGCTCTCTCCTGATGTTTTGACTTTCTTTTTTCTTATTGTATTAGAAAAAGTGTTAGGCTAGAAATCCAGTATCCGCTAATTAACCGAGTGACTTTAGTTCAATAATTAACTAAGTGTTTTAGCTTTCATTTTTCCTTACCTGTAAAATGAGGGGAAGGGGCTATAGAAGATGATATATGCATTTCCTTCTAACCCTAAAATTCTGTGTTTTTCTGATTAACTCAGTATTCATGATATGTATTTATTTAGGGGCGGAAGCTGAAATCCTCAGAAGCCATAGCTTCTTTGATGACAACATCTTGCTGAATTCCAATGGTCCTTTAGTTGAACATAGTTCTGGAAGCCTCAATGCAGAAAAATCTCTGCTCTATGACAGTGGAGATGGATTTGGTGATGAAGGGGCTGCAGGAGAAATGATTGGTATGCTGTCTGGTTCTATAGAAATTGGATATTTATTTCTATGAAATTACTAATGTACTAGTAGATTTATTAGATCAAACTAAAATTTTAGGTATGCTTAATATAAATCCACACATTTTTTACACAAGTTTTCAAAGCTTGTAATATATTTAAACATTTAGGCTAGGTCTAAGTAAATAGCCATCTGTTTAAACATATTTTCTATATAGATTGTGAAATACTGCTTGCTTTAATTTTTTAAATTTTCTAATTTTTAGAAGGGAAAGAATGAGCTTAGTATAGTCCTCACAAAATATACTAGGTCATATACCAAAAAACATTGTTTTCTTTAACAGAAATTGTGGGAGGGCTATTCTATGTCCAGCATTTTATGTCATTTTTTATTTTTATATTATATAAAAGTGTAATAGTGTAGACAAAAACTAGGATATCCAAATGCACATATTTTAAAGATATTGATTGTTATACATCAAATATTTTTTAATTCTCTGGCCTACATTAAAAGGCTGGTTATGGCAAATTTCTGGAATTTTGAAAATATGAAAAAATAGTGGCTCTACCTTAGATCTCTACCAAAGGAGTTTGAACACTTTTATTTCTTGATCTGAAACTAAACATGGCTTTGTAACAAGGCTACTATCTTAGTATTAGTATAGTATTTCCTGAAATCAAACCTCTAAAAATATATTTTAAATAAAGGAAAGAAAATTAAGTATATAAAATTCTATGTCATCCTGCATGAAATGTGATAATCTATGTATCCAATCAAATCTAATTAAGTAGGATTAATTTGTTTTTGTATCCTTTCACAATGCTTTGCATATAATGCCAATCAACGTTTAGTGAACAAATGATAGATTCAACTCTGTATGACAAAAGTATTTATTGTGTTTTTCAAGACAACCTATTACAAGATGATGAAAATATCCTGTTAGAAGACATGCATTTGAACAAAGAAGTTTCCATGCCTCCTGAGCCTCCCAATACTATAGTGGGTATGTTGAAATTTTCTTTGTGTAGAAAGTGAACAGTGGCTAATATTCAAATTAAGCTTTAGAACTTCTGGGTTTAAGTAGCAGTATAGTATATTGGAAGATAATAAAAAATGTCCTGCAAACTTTAGTATGACTCAATACAATGCAGATTAAGATACTGGGTTCTGAGAAAGGTACAATAGTAGTTATTTATCAAGGACTGGGTTAATTTGGTATGAGAGCACATTTAAATACTTTGCCAAAATACTGTGCTTTTGAATCATTAAAACAACATATGTTACATGGTAAAAACATCGTTAATGTTTGACATTAATATGGTTATTAATTATATTAATGTCATATTAATATGGTTTGACAACCTATATACAATTTGAGAGAAATTACAAATGGGAGGATATTTTCTACTTGAAATTTATGTGAAGGCACCTCAAATGATTTGAGGTCTTTTTGTCTGCTTTTTTTTTTTTTGAGCATTAAAAATATGATTGGCTTCACGTTCATGTGATATTGGTTTCTAACACAATAGTAGAAATTTAAAATGTTACAAGAGATAGACAATTAAATTTTAGTTATGTTTTCATGGGTCAACTATTAATTAAATTATTTAATAGATCATAAAAATTTTAGCAGACATATAATCACATTTAAGTCAGTTATTATGGTTAGTACCACTGTTTTCACTTTCACTGAAACTATAGTCACAGTCACATCGAAGTCCAGCCTTAGATGTCACATGAGCAAAAGAGGGTGATCATACCTGACTCACCTAGACACTGTGGGTCCCAGACCATATAATAGCTGAGCCGCTTCAACTCTATTAAATACATGATTCTAACAATTCAGATGTGGCTCCAGATGGCAATATGAATATTCAATTAGTCTCTCTTTCACTTTAATTTTCAAATAGTCCTCCAGCTATTATTTTTATAATTCCTTTTATGGTGATGTTGATTAGTAGAACCAGATAATCCAGAGTGTATACATCTACTGGAAAATGAAAAAATGCATGAAACCACATTATCAAATGAAGAGGAAGGATTTACCCTTGTTCCGATTGATACGTCAGGTCAGTCATTCATGTTTTTATTTTTGACACCTACTATCTTATTCACTGTTAAATAGTTGAATAATCTATGAAATATTTTAGGAGGTTGGCAATCTAGTAATAACATTTGTAATACAAAGGGAAGAGTGTGAAGGAACTTTGAGATGACCCTTTCATTATATTCTGTTCTGATCAAACCATATTTCCAGTTTGGGAAACTGGAAAATTTTAAACTGAGTTCAATTCCAGTAGTTATTGAGCCATTACTCTGTATTGGACACAAATGAAGAAGACATAGTTCTTGCTATTAAGGAAATTAAAATTATATATATATATGTAATTTTAATATATATGTTTAACACATAGACACAGACAAAAGTATGGTGATAGCCAGAGGGAAGTGGGGTAGGGGAGGTGGAAGAGGGCAAATTGGGGATAAATGAGGATGGAAAGATACTTTACTTGGCAATAGGTGCATGATGAATTATACATGTGATATTTCATTGAGTTGTGCACTTGAAACCTGTATTATTAACCAATGCCACCCCAATAAACTCAATAAAAAGGAAGCTTACAATCTCATCACTAAATAAATAAACACATAAATGAATATCAAATAAGGCATAATAAAAGAACCAGAAGAGAGGTACTATCTTTTCTAATGTTTAACCTCAAGCATGTTTTTAGGAATAACAATAAATATGAATCTAATATATAACTACACCTTTTAGGAGGCACTAGTTTTAAGTAGTATATTTGATATGGATTTCAGTTTATAAACTCAGACATGCCAGGAATAAAGCATTCAAGTTTTTCTTTACCAAATTCAATTCTGAGCCTCTACCCCAGTGGTTCTCAAGAATTTCAGTCTGCTCCCTTATCTGCCCTAAGCCATGTGATATCAAAATTTGGGGGAAATATGTGACCAGTGGAAGGGAACGCCTGGTTATCAACCACACTGGCTGTGGTGCCCACTGTCCCAGCCTGCATAGCTTCTGGAGTCATCACACAGCCAGCTCCTCTGGGATCTTATCCCAGGATTTCACTGAGGCACGTCAGCAATCTGGTTTCTGTTCTTTCTGGCTCCATCTGATCCCAGATCTTCACATTCTTGGAAATCTCACCTTCCCTCCCCTTTTACATCTTTGCTAAGGAAAAACTTAACTTTTGCTTTCTACCTGGTAAAATGTCCTATAGGAACGAAATCCCATGGGCTACCCACTTAGACTTTGTGTATGAATTTTAGTGGGAAAGGAAAAAATATGCTGGACAAATACAAGTCAATGTTTCAAAAGTTATTCTGTTATGTATATATTTTAAGGAACCTCAGAATTGAGTGACTTCCTCATCCATATACCCTCTGCTCTACATTTTCTCAGTTGTCCACTAAGTAGGTCAACAGAATTCTCCTCAGAGCCTTAGAGAAACACCTCAAAGTGTGTGAATTCTTGGCTGCTTAGACACTCTAGTTGTGCAAAAACTTTGTAAAGCATAATTTCCAGTAGAAAGAAGAGAATTTTCTTCTCGATGCATCTCTGTAGGTTGTATTGTGGTAGACATTTCTTAGATATGCGGTGCCTAGAATATTTTACAAAGCTGTACAATCAATCACATTTGTGCCTATTTCTTATATTTAGATATTGCTTGGAAAAGGAAAAACAAAAAGAGGAAATTGCTCATAGATCCAGTCAAGGAGATCAGCAGCAAAACTATGCATAAACAGCTTACTTTCTTTGCTGACACGCTCATGGTTTTGGAACTTGCACCTCCTACCCAAAGACTGATGATGTGGAAAACAAGGGGAGGAGTGGATACACTTCTGTCATCTGCTACCCAGGATTTGATTCATACTGAACTGAAAATGGTAATAGTTTTCCATCCTTTTACATGGGGGCAATGTTTACTTACAAATAAATAAACACATATTTACACTCATATAGTCAAGAACTTAAACTTGGAAAACAATACCTCTTTATTTTTAATTAATATGCTGGATGTGTGTGCATGAATTATAATTTTGACTTTTTAGCACATTTGCTTGTATTTATTGAATTGCTTTACTTGTACAAAATCTAGAAACAAAAATGTGTATTTTTACAGTTGTTTACAAAATGCTTTCTGTCTTCTGGCTTTAAACTTGGAAGAAAATTGATACAAAAGGAATCAATAAGTGAAGAAATGGGGGGCAGAAACGTAGTAGGTAAGACATCCTAATTCTGTTGATGTTGAGGGGAATGTAAAATTTCCTTTTACATTTCAAAATGAGGATGGGATCCACCTTTATATCCAAACTATAAATGCTATCTCTAGAAGAATATTTGAATTTAAAAGAAATTGTTATGTAAGCATTGTATTTTTCAGCTTTATGGATTAATTTTTGTCCACAAAGCTACATAAAAAGATGAAGTTTATATACAGTGTGTACTACTCTTAATCTCACACTTTCCCACCGCCTCCACCCCAAGGCAGTATTCACAAACCTCCAACAAAGAAAAATTTTATACCTAGTAAGTTAATGTTTCACTTTAAAACAACATGAAAAAAGTCACCTAGTGATAACAGCATTTAAACAATACAGTTAACCTGAGACAGATATTTCCATGCACCCAGAGGATACATGGAGTATTAATAATTGCTGATTATTATTGTGACTATTATAAAGGAATAATAAAGCCAACTTATGTGGTGAGTGAGCCTCTGCTACCTGACCACCTTTCCTGAAATCATTAAAATCAGCTGAACGATATACTAAGTGGGCTTGAACGATCCCTGTTGTCTGTGAGTATGGGGGTAAGTGCTGAGGAGATAGTTGGTGCAGAATGGGGGGTGGAGGTGAAAAAGAGGCAGATGTGGGGAAAGGGCAGATAAATCTGTGTCAGAGAGAGTTTGAACACCCTTTTTTAAAAAATATATTTTATTGACTTTTTACAGATAGGAAGGGAGAGGGATAGTCAGAAACATCGATGAGAGAGAAACATCGATCAGCTGCCTCCTGCACACTCCCTACCGGGGATGTGCCTGCAACCAAGGCACATGCCCTTGACCAGAATCAAACCTGGGACCCTTGAGTCCACAGGCTGACGCTCTATCCACTGAGCCAAACCGGTTAGGGCATGAACACACTTTGTTTCAATGGATCACAGTGTCAGAAGTTTTCTTTTATAACAATCATATTCGAATTTAAGTTGGAAAGATATTTTGGTAAAATCTTTTTTACTTCCTTAATAATTCAGAGACCTCCATGATGAAAGATCCAAATTCCTGGCAAGAGTTAAGCCAACCCAAAAGTTGGCAGGATGTGACTGATGAATCTCATTATAGCTCTCATGAGGATACTAATAAAAATATTAGCTCTGAGGTAAGTTAACCAAAGAGAATCATAAAGATACTATTTTTCTGACAAGATATATTAAAGGAATGTTGAGACTCTAATTAGTTTCTTCTTACATTTATAGTTTATATTTTCATCTCATACTGTCCTGTAATTTCTTCAGTAAGTAGCAGTACTACAGGATAAAACATGATTTTCATCTGTACAACAGGATTTTCTAGAAGTTTAGGATAGTTAATCACAAGAAAAGCCGTTTCATACTGAAATAGTACTTTGTGTGGAGCATTAAATAAGTGATTGTACTTGAATCTGGTTATATGCCGGGAATATTACTAGGCCCCAGTTTGTCATGGAATCTTCTAAGACTCTAGACAATTCACCTGTGTTTTGATTTTGATCTAAATTCACCCTTCCCACCTTTAAAATAGTATGTTTTGGACCCACCAGTTACCTTAGCTTTGCATCTGAAAGACTATCTAAAGATTCCATGACCAAAATAAAATTTTAAACATTTTTTTTATTTGAAGACATAACTTTTACTTAAAAAACATAGTTATTTGGAAACAATGTACTATGAAATATTTTCTCAATTGTCACTTTATTGGCTGTACAAATGTAAATATTGTAGCCATACCAAATAAAAATAAACCAGTGCTTTTCTACTCTGTCCCATCATCACTGTACTTTGATAACCACTCTGGGAATTCAGAGTCAGCCCACATTGAAACTGAATGCCCTTGGAAGGGAAGCCAATTTCATAATGCACTAAAAGAGAATGTGTTTTACTAAATATTAGATAACATACTAGATATTGGATACTGGGATACTACTCTCCTTTATTTGGGCTCAGGCATTTCTTAGAGCACAACTACTGAAAATTATGACTAAACAAGCTTGTTTAGTTTATGACTTTTTAACATTAACAAAATTGATTTCACCCTAGCTGGTTTGGCTCCGTGAATAGAGCGTCGACCTGTGGACTGAAGGGTCCCGGGTTCAATTCCAATCAAGGGCACATGTCCGGGTTGCAGGCTCCATCCCCAGTAGGGGGCATGCAGGAGGCAGCCAATCAATGATTTTTCTCTCATCATTGATGTTTCTATCTCCCCCCTGTCCCTTCCTCTCTGAAATCAATAAAAAAAAATTTTTAATTGATTTTCCCAAGTGCTTGGAGTGAAGGAAAGAGATTGATGCACTGGTTCTTTTGAACCTTTTACTCCTTTATCCTATGCTCATGCTTTAACCTTCAATTTCATTCTTATTCTTCTTCCAAAAATGGTAAACAGATGTGAAATATAGCCAGGAATGAGAAAACAATCAGTTTGAAGGGACAGGAAAATATTGATTCCAATTAATCATTTCAACTCTTCATAAAACAGAATTTTATGTAGAGTAACTGAAGAATTGAGAGTATCTAAAATGTAGAATATTCATAAAAATTAAGAGAGAAAAACATGTTTCCACAAATATGTATATTAAAGAATAAAATGCAACTCCTCATATTCACTAAAATTTTTTAAAACTGAAGTGAAAAATCAAGTAAGAAACTGTTGTAGGAAGCTCCCAACTTAGTCAAGATCATAGATGACAGACACCTGGGGTATGAAGCTTGGCGACAGGTTGAAGATGAAAAAGGCTGACAGCTTCTATAGCAATGAAAAGGGGAGAGGATGGGAAATGAAGAATTCCTGGCTTTCTCTTTTTCCTTCTTCCTTTATGTCTCTGTTCCCCTTCCAGATAGTTTTTCTTCCCTTTTGCCAGTGACAGCTCCAGCAGTGGTGGAAGAATCCTGCCATGGCCCTGGGTGGGGATAGTAATATCCCTTTTCTCATTCTCACCCTCTCTACTTGCAGATCTCCTAATTCTGCCACCTGGTACTGGCATGAGAATAGAGGTAGGGGACTGGGGCTAGATAAAATGCTTCAAAGGAAAGTGACCTCAGCTACACAGCAGCAGAGACTTTTGATATGAGATCTGCAGTGGCGAGAGATATAGGAGTGACAAGGATAGGAAGCAAGGGGGAAGGGGCATGCAAGTTCTTCTTTTGTAGGAGGCATATGGAAAACAGGAATATTTACGTTGGAGGCAGCCTACCTGGAATATGGTATTTTAAATTAGCTTTATAAATGAGCATTCATGTGATTAAAACATTTAACAAAATGAGATTGTTCCTGTGATGACGACTACTACTGTGATAACTTACCCATTTTTTTCTAATTTGTTTTAGCAGGATATTGTTTCTTTGGCTGCTGAGGAATCCTCTTTAATGAATGTTACCTTGGCACAAGGAATTGAAAATGGTTCAGTTGAATTGGTAAATATATGTATAGTCTTGGAAATGTTCTTAAAAACTTTGTTCCTAAATGTTTAACACCTTATTTACCTAAAAATTGGTTTTTAGAGTTATAATGTTACTTTCTAAAATTATAATTTATATTAGTTATCTCAACAAATGTGTGTGTGAGTGGTTTGATAATACAATTTCAGAATTGCTTTGGCTTTTTTGTTTTGAAACTTCAAATAATTTTAAAGGAATCTGTGAGAATTTATGTTTATCAAAAGTAGTAACAGATTAAAAAGGTTGACAATCACTGTTTTAAGTTATTCTTATAAAATCTCTAGAGAAAGAGTTATATTAGGGGTGTGGCCTAAGGCATTTGAAATTTATTTTAGGGGACTTCTGGTCAAGATGGTGGTGTAGGTAAATGCAGTACTCTCATCCTGCCACAACCACAAAATTACAACTAAACTATAGAACAACCATCATTTAAAAAAAAAAAAAAAAAGAACAACCATCATTCAGAACTGACTGAAATCTGGCTGAATGGAAGCCCTATAACTAGGGAATTAAAGAAGAAGCCACATAGAGACTGGTAGGAGGGGTGGAGATGCAGAACCAGCTGATCCCACATCCATGTGTGGCAGATAAAAATCAGGAGGGATATCTCAGCTGAGGAGCAAGAGGTCCCAGCTCCAACCAGGCCCCCCAACCCAGGGTTCCAGTTCCAGGAAGGGAAGCCCCATAAGTTCCAGCTGTAAGAACCAGCAGGGATTGCCTCAAGTGAGTGTAGGCCTGCACAGTGAAGGGTCTTGGGTTTGATTCCCAGTCAAGGGTGCATACCTGGGTTGTAGATTTGATCCCCTGGTGCATGCAGGAGGCAGCCAATCAATGTATCTCATATCTATGTCTCTCTCTCTCTCTCTCTCTTTCTCTCTCTCACTCCTTCTGACTCTCTCTCTCCCTTTTTCCTTTCTTACCTCCCTCCCTCCCTTCAACTCTCTCTAAAAATCAATGGAAAAAATATCCTCAGGTGAGGATTAACAAACAATAACAACAACAAAAAGAGCAGGGATTTAGGCTGAGGGAAAGGGAGGGCTACTGGAGTACCAGGCAGTTCCTTTTAAAGGGCCCACACACTGACTTACTCAGACTCTCTCTGAACTCTAGCACTGGGATAGCAGCTTGAAAGGCACCAGGGACATGTGGAGAGGAACTGAATTGTCTGCCATCAGGGCAAGAGCTGGACCAATAAAGAACTTCCCAGATAAGAAAAAGCTAAAGGAGTTCATCACCACCAAACCAGTATTGTATGAAATGTTAAAGGGTCTTCTTTAAAAAGAAGAAAATTAAAAATATGAACAATAAAGTGGCAATAAATACATATCTATCAACAATTGAATGTAAAAGACAAAATAAATGAACAAACAGAATGGAAACAGACTCATAGATACAGAGAACATTTTGATGATTGAGAGAAGGGAGGGGATTAGGTGAAAAAGGTGAAGAGATTAAGAAGTACAAATTGGTTATTACAGAATAGTCATGGGGATGTAAAGCACAGCATAGGGAATATAGTCAATAATATTCTAATAACTAAGTATGGTGTCAGATGATACAAGATTTGTCTGGTTGATCACTTAGTAAGTTATGTAATGTCTTATCAGTGGGGTGTACAGTTGAAACTAATATAATAATGTATGTCAACTGTAATTGAAAATGTTTTAAATGATTAAAAAAGGAAATTTTACTATATTTATCAAAAAATATATGGGAATCTTTTTCCCAAAAGATTATATGGCTCAAAGCCTATATCAGTGGTTCTTAACCTTCTGGCCCTTTAAATACAGTTCCTCATGTTGTGACCCAACCATAAAATTATTTTCATTGCTACTTCATAACTGTAATGTTGCTACTGTTATGAATCATAACATAAATATCTGATATGCAGGATGGTCTTAGGCGACCCCTGTGAAAGGGGTCATTCGACCCCAAAGGGGTTGTTCGACCGCCAAAGGGGTTGCGACCCACAGGTTGAGAACCTCTGGCCTGTATCTATATAAGACTTGAGAAAGAACATAGCCTGCTCAAAGGGCCACAGGTCAATAGCAAAACTATATATATAAAAGCCTAAGTGACCAGTCGACTGGTCAGTAGCTATGACATGCAATGACCACCAGGGGGCAGACGCTCAACACAGGAGCTGCGGTTCTCGGGTGATGCACAGGGAACCAGAGAAGAGGGAGCCCAATTCCAGGGTGTGTCACCCAAGAACCACAATCCGGGACCCTTCAGGGGTCAGAGAGCGGGTTTTGGGACCCCACCAGTGCACGAATCCGTGCACCGGGCCTCTAGTTATAAATAATGCTGCAGTGAACATCCAGGCTATATAGATCAGTCTGCACCTCTACAGTTACTTCATGATATGAAATTATTAGAGCAAAGAGTATGATCATTTTTAGAACTTTTGATATATATTGACAAATTGTTTTTTACAAAAGAATTTTATCAACTTACATATTCATCAGAAGTACATGAAAGGGCTTGTTTTCCTGCAGATGTACCCTATTTTTTTAACCTTTATTAATTTTATAAATAAAAAATGAAATCACAGAATCACAAAAAAAGCAAAGCTAGAAGTAATGTTTGACCTGCCTAACTCAATATATATTATTATCTTCTTTCTCTAGTTTTTGCCCAGAGTGCTAAAAGCATTTTTAAGATTGTAATGAATTTTAGCAGAAGTTTCTTAGTTAATAATATCAAAACATTGAATGCTTGATATTTTAAATAATCATTATGATGAGTTCTAAGGTTATTAGATTTTCTTTTTTCATAGGTGGAAAACAGACTGAATTCTCTGGATAATCTAGAACAGAATAAATACCTAAACTTTTTACCTGAAGCATTTAAACAGCTGAACCTGAAGTGGGTTGATTTATGTTCTCTTTTCTCTTTGCCTCTATAGACACAGGTTATTTTCGAGCAAACCACAACACAGCACAAGTTCAGCTGTTTTAATAATCCACTGGGCTTTCTACACAAAGGATTCAGTTGTAGGGTGTCCAGATAGATCAAGTGGACAGGTTTCATTCAGCAAAGCACACAAACTATTTCTTCTGAACCTTTTCTTGGTTAGTTTAGTTGTGCAATATAGGTCAAGCTTCAGTCTCGTGGATCTTTAACAAAGAGTTGGACCATTGCTTTTTACATTTGAAAAATAGCATTTTGTGTATTTAACAATAAAAATCAACATTAGTAATTGGATGAGCTCATTTATCCAAGAACAGACCAGAAAGGAGTAAACATCCATTGTAACTGGAGGGATTGGGAAAACTCTTCAGAATAAAGTGACCATATTTTCAAATTTTCTTTAGAATGTAAGAAAGGATACAGCATCGGTAGGATCAGGAAGCCATAAAGCTGGTGGGGATGGGGACTCAGCAGTCCCCTTAGCCTCAAATAATTTAAAATGTCAGACAGGCCCTAGCTGGTTTGGCTCAGCAGATAGAGTGTCGGCCTGCTGACTGAAGGATCCCAGTTCAATTCTAGTCAAGGGCACATGCCCAGGTTGCAGGCTCGATCCCCAATAGAGACGTGCAGAAGGCAGCCGATCAATGATTCTCTCTCATTATTGATTTTTTTCTCTCTCTCCCTCTTCCTCTCTGAAATCAATAGAAAATATTTTTTAAAAAGAATAAAATGTCATACAGAATATTCTGGAGTTCTCTGAAATCATTTTGGAGTCCTTGTAATTGAAAGCACTTTTAGGAAGTATCCAGGCTCCAGAGATATACATGAAAGCAGGACAGTGAACCCGTGAAAAGGTGACACAGATGCTGTTGTGTTGCATGGTCAGAGCTAGCTTAGGGAAAAGTATAAAGTAGGTCAGATTTGGGCCACTTTCCTTGCCCCAACTCTTTGTGGTTCTGCTTTTTTATCAGATTCAACAGCACCTTTCTTATGTCCAGTTCTGTTCTCAGCTCATAAGGTGTTAGATGATAAGGGCTTTGAGTGGGTTCCTGTGAAGGGATTTCAACTTTACGGTTTTTCAATACTGAGGTGTTGCTGAAGGTTTAAAAACAGAAAAGAATGAATCTATTCAGATAACGATAGGCAGTTGGTTGATCTCTTTTGGGCAAGGCACCCTCAAAATCTGAAAGGTTTCTAACCCAATTGTACACAAACTGCTAAACATCAGTTATTGTTAAGAGCTCTTGTATCACCAAGTAAGTTCAGATAAAGGCCTTTACAAGGCAGGTTTTTTAATATATAGCTTTATGTTTACTCCTGTTAACTAAGTTCAGATTAACCAGAGCTGAAATAAGTCCTAGCCAAAAGTGGTGATCTTTGCTGACTGTTTTTCAAAGCAAGGGCCCAATGCCCTGGATGCATTACCAGTAAAGACAACAGAATCTCCTACTCTGGAGCCCCTTATCAGAAGATTGCCTGGGGCAGATGACATGATACTGTATATATAGACCTCTAACGATTCCACCAAGAAACTACCAGGACTGATAAATTAATTCAGTAAAGTAGCAAGATACAAAATGAATATCCAGAAATCAGTTGCATTTATATACATCAATAATGAAGTATCAGAAAGGAAAAGTAAGAAAACAATCCAATTTACAATTGTATTAAAAGAAACAACACCTAGGAATAAATTTAACCAAGGATGTAAAAGATCTGTACTCAGAAAATTATAAGACACTGAAGATACAAATAAGTGGAAGCCTATACAGTGTTCATGGATAGGAAGAATTAATATCATTAAAATGCCCATACTACCCAAAGCAATCTATAGATTCAATGCAATTCCTATCAAGATACCAATGGCGTATTTCACAGAACTAGAACAAATATTCCAAAAATTTATATGGAACCACAAAAGACTCCGAGTAGCCACAGCAATCTTGAGAAAGAACAAAGTTGGAGGAATCACACTACCTGATACCAAACTATACTACAAGGCCATAATAATCAAAACCGCATGGTGCTGGCATAAAAACAGACATTTAATGAATGGAACAGAATAGAGAGCCCAGAATAAACCCACATCTTTATGGTCAATTAATATTTGACAGCCTGGTCAGTGTGGCTCAGTGGTTGAGTGTTGCTCCATGAATCAGAAGTTCAAGGTTCCATTCCTGATCAGGGCACATGCCCAAGTTGCAGCTCAATCCCCAGTAAGGGTGTGCAGGAAGCAGCCAATTAATGATTCTCTCATGTTTCTGTCTCCCTCTCCCCCTCCCTTCCTCTCTCTGAAATCAATAATGTATATATATATATATGTATATGTATATATATATTTAAAATGTATGACAAAGGAGGCAAGAACATGCAATGAGGTAAAGACAGTCTATTCCAGCGGTCACCAACCGGTGGTCTGTGGACCTCTGGTGGTCTGTGAGGTCCAAGAGGTTGGCGACCACTGGTCTATTCAATAAATGGTGTTAGAAAATTGGACAGATAACTGCAAAAAAAATGAAATTGGACCACCTTCTTATACTGGTCACAAGAATAAACTCAAAATGGATAAAAGACTTAAGTGTTAGACTTGAAACCATAAAAATCCTAGAAGAAAATACAGGCAGTAAAATATTGGACATTTCTCATAGAGATATTTTTTCTGATACATCTCCTCAGACAAGGGAAACAAAAGAAAAAATAAACAAATGGGACTACATCAAACTAAAAAGTTTTGCACAGCAAAGGAAACCATCAACAAAATGAAACAGATTTGCCCTGGCTGGTGTTTCCAAGTGGTTAGAGCATCGGCCTGCACACTGAACGGTCTCAGGTTTGATTCCTGGTCAAGGGAACGTACCTGGGTTGCAGGCTCCAGCCCCAGTCCAGCCAGTCGGGATACATGCAGGAGGCAACCAATCAATGTGTCTCTCTCACATCGATGTTCCTCTCTCTCTCTCTCTCTCTCTTTCTCTCTCTCTCTCTCCCCCCCCCCCCGCCCCCCACTGTCTCTAAAAGTCAATGGGAAAATATCTTCGGGTGAGAATTAACAAAAATAAAAAATAAATAAAAAAATAGAAGCAGACTCATAGATACAGAGAACAGATTGACAGCTGTCGAAGGGGTGTAGGGGTGGTGGGCTGGGCGAAAAAGATAAAGGGATTACGCAAAAAACAAAAACAAAAAAACCTCATAGTCACAGACAACAGTATTGTGATTACCAGAAGGGAAAGATGGATGTGGATGGAGGTAGAAGAGGGTAAAGGGGGGATAAGTGACAATGGAAGGAGACTTGATTTGGGGTTGTGAACACACAATACAGTATACAGGTAATGTATTATAAAATTGTACATCTGAAACCTATATAATGTGATTAACCAATGTCACCCCAATAAATGTAATACAAATTTTAATAAAAAGAAGGTAACCTGGGGAGTATAGATGTAATACTACAGAGGTTGATCTATATTTGAATTCTAGTCTTGTTCTCTGTTAATCAGGCTATAAGCTCCTTATTTGCAGAGCCCAGTGTTATAATTGTGTTTCTTGTAGCAGCTACCACTATGCCTGACAAATAGTAAACATTCAGTAAAATTTGGTTAAGTGAAATATTTTATCAATCATTCAAACAGGAGTCATTGGGAAGTGAACAAAATATTGAGGCAAAGAGATGGAATCGAAGAATACATCGGCTGTTAAATGATTTGCGGGTAAGATGGTAGGGTTTGTTAACCCTATTTTTATTTTTAAAAATAAGTAAAATGTTAACTTCAGTTTTCTAGAGGTCAGTAAAAATGAAACCATTTTTCATTATGTTTTTATTGAGGCCAGATTCGTGAGATGATTTTGAGCAATATCCGCAAGGCTAATTATGGGAGTCTGTTTTTTGTGCCTACATCAACACAGTTCTAATTAGAAGCTCTAAGCAACTTCTTACCCATTCCCATGCCCCTAGACATCTATTTTATGTTCCATTCTTATTTTTAGCATACTATTAACAAATATTCAATGTGGAACTTAATTTGTAACAGTTTATGAGTGAACCATAATTTTAAAATTTAACATATTTTTATCAAAAAATACATGTAGGTAATTTTGAAAGTTTAATAGTACTATGCTGTGAGGCCTGTTCCCTTCTTATCTCTAAGTCCTGCTCACCAAAAGCAACTATATTAAGCTGTTTCTTTTAGTATTTATATCCATATTTCTAATGACTTGTTTTACTGCTCTTGATATTTTAGCTTTAAGTTTTATTTACTTCTTTCTAATGAAAACTTAGCTTAATTACATCTCACCCCTCCTCAGTATATTTGAGCCCAGTATTCAGTGCTTATAATGTTATAATTGTAGTAGTTATAACGCAGGTTTGATTGTGACAGAGAGCCAAAATATCAGTGGCTTAAAAAGGTAGACTTTTTTGTCTCTCAGGTAAAAGTACCAACTGGCATGGCAGGTGTTCTCACAAACTTGTCAGAGACCCACCTTTCCCTTTATCTCATTTTTTTGTTCTCATGATCCAAAATGGCTTTGCTGCATTCCAATCAGCAGCAAATTTTCTTTTAAGGGCACAACTCAGTTATTGTGTGTATCATTTTTCTCATTTCATTGACCAGCTCTTAGTCACCTTGTCACATCTAGCTGGGAAATGTAGTCCTTCTCTGACAATCTGGGGCCCAGGTAATAATTCTATTACCATGGAGGAAGAAGAGAATGGATATCACCCCCAAAGACTATGTTAAAAATTAGTCCACATTGAAACTTCATAGTGTAATTACATTTATTTTCTTATCAACTGTATGAGGGGGGTAGGTAATCGTTCTTTTTCCTAGTGTCTATATATCCATTCTTAATTATTTTTCCAAACTTTCTGGCAACATAATTCATTGGTTTCATTTTCTTTTCCTTGAAGCTATTCCTCCTGGAGCTCATCATCCTTTTGTTCTACTCTGGATTAGTTGTTCTCTAGGTCTGCCCCACAGTTTTTGTCTTGGGACATTCCTTTACCATAACATTGAATTCCTTTGTCCTTTTCCTATGTTGATTCCTCTGTTTCCTGGTACTTTGATCTTCCTTTTGGTCAGCATACTGTCATAATTTCCTGAGACACGGAGCGCATAGGAGACCCTACATACAAGGCTGAAAATTTCTTTATTTTACTTTTAACTTGTTTGGTTGTCTCTGAACATAGTTTGAAATGTCATCTCTCAGATGTTAACGACTTTTGTAACATTTCTAGGCTTCTTGGTTGTTATTGAAAAGTCAGATGCTGTTTGGTTGGTGATCCTTTGTAAGTGACCTTTATTTTCTCTCCGGAAACTGTTAGATCTTTTCTTTATCCGTATTGGTCTGAAATTTCATGATGATGTGCTTTGGTTTGAATCTTTTTTCATTTATTGTGCTGAGTGTATAGCAGGTTCTTTATTCTGAAAGTTCATGCCCTTAAGTTCTAGGGAATTTTTTTATTATTATTATTTCTTGGATTTTCTCCTTGTTGTTAATCTATCCTCTCTTTCTAGACTGCCCAATGGGTCCAGATGGGTCAGATGCAGGATCTCCTAAATTGCACCTTCAATTTTAAAAAATCTTGTGTCTCCTTTATTAATTTCCTTTGTTGTTGTTTTTCTACTGTTTAGGATATTTCTTCAACTTTATCTTCCAATCTATTGAATTTTATTTCTGCTTTTACCTTTTTTGTTTGTTTGTTTGTTTTCTAGGAGTTTTTTGTTAGGTTTTAGGTGGGGTTTCATTTGTTTGTTTTATAGCATACTCATCTTATTATTTATCTCATTTTAATAGCTTCATTGAGGTACAATATACAAAAACCCATACCTATTTAAAGTATACAGTTAGATAAGTTTTGGCATATGTATATACCTGTGAAACCATTACCACAATCAAGATATTGAACATATGGCCCTAGCCGGTTTGGCTCAGTGGATAGAACATTGGCCTGTGGACCAAAAGGTCCCGGGTTCGATTCCAGTCAAGGGCATGTACCTTGGTTGCAGGCTCCTCGGGCCCTGGCCCCTGGTCGGGGCTCGTGCAGGAGGCAACCAATCGATGTGTTTCTCTCACATCGATGTTTCTCTTTGTCTTCCCCCTTTCTCTTCCATTCTCCCTAAAAATCAATGGAAAAATATCCTCGGGTGAGGATTAACAACAACAAAAAAAGATACTGCACATATGTACAATCCCAAAAAGTTTCCTTGTGCCTCTTGATAATCCCTTGTCCCATCTCTCCCATCCCCAAGCAAACCACTGCTCAGCTTTCTCTCATATCATCCTAATCATTTTTTACTGATGTAGTCTCTTTTCTTAACTTTTAGAGGTTATAATTTTCTTTTGCTCCCTGCATTATCTCTGTTTCCTTACTGATTCTCTTGAATTCTTTCATTTTTGCTCTTGAATGTCAGAACTTTTACTCAAATGTCTGATGAACCTTAGGTTACCTGTTTTTATTTAAGAGTGAAACACCAAAATCTGATTCAAAGTTATATAAACACTAGAGGCCCGGTGCACGAAATTCGTGCACGGGGGGTGGGGGCATCCCTCAGCCTGGCCTGCACCCTCTCGAGTTCAGGAGCCCTCGGGGGATGTCCGACTGATGGCTTAGGCCTGCTCCCCCACTGTGGGAACACACTGAACACCAGGGGGCAGCTCCTGCATTGGTGATCAGTGTGCATCATAGCGACCGGTCGTTCCACCATTCAGTCAATTTGCATATTAACCTTTTATTCTAGAGCATGGGTGGTACTTGTAGACTTACGGAAGTAATTGGGTGGTTCCCCTCCCCCCACCACACACACACACACACACACACACACTGATGTCATTACCTATAGGTATGTTTTTTCTCAAAATGGACAGTTTTCCCAGCTTAATCCTTACATTTGCCTAGCATATACGTATAAGCATGATGCCCATGGTTTGGGAACCAAAAGTGGGTCAGGGAGAGGCTGACTCTCTTACTGTTTAGGGTGTAGATTATACTTACCCCCCTCGTTTGTGGGATGACATTTCTCTACCATCCACAGTGCCTGGTGTCCCAAGGCTAGAGTCTCATCCCAATGGTTGCTGTCTCCAGAAAAGCATCTTCCTGCCTCCTTCATTTTAGAGAGCTTTCTGGGGGAAACAGAGTAAGCACATATGTTCAGTCTTGCACATTTGTCCCCTCAGGGTATTTTTTCAAAAGGGTTCTAAAAGTTGAAAGGACTGTCCCTGCTCTCTCGCAGGGTAAATAGCCTGCTAGGGTACAGCTGTGTCTTGGTTCTGTGAAGTGGTGGAGTGGACTTGAGGGTCAACTGCTCCCAAGTAGACTTTCAAGAAATTCTCCTGTTTTCAGCTTCACTCCATATCTCCAGCTCATCATATGCTGTTGCCTCTAATTCCCGAGGTTTCCAAAGGTTCTATAGCTCAAATTGGCTTGCTTTTTGTTGGCTTTCCTCCCTGTTAGCACTTGGGTTTCAGCTTTCTCCACTCTGCAAAGTCCATCAGTCTTCCACTTTCTTTGTCTTTATTTCCTTTCTTTGTTACCTTATATTTCTTTTCCTTCGTTTTAGAGGGGTGTCTGGAGGGAACAGAATAAGCACATTGTTGAACCTTGCATATCTGTCCACTCAGAGTGGTTTTCAAATGGATTCTTGAAATTGAAAGGGCTGTCCCTGCTCCCTCCCAGGGGAGAAAGCCACCTAACTCATATCACATCTTCTCAAGAACAGGAATAAATGAAGACTTATCATGCCATCTCTGAAAGGTTGCCAAGCCTGGGCCACTTCTTTGGTTGAGATACAGTATTTAGCTTATTAATTTGTTAAATGGTATGAACTGGTAAAAAAAAAAAAACAACAACAACACATACACTTGTATATGATATTTCTAAAAATGCTTCACAACTATCCAAGAAGTACCGTACTCACAGGGATACTGGCCAGCATTTCTAACTAAAAACCGTACTTCTATTCTAGGAATCTGATACCAGGTACAAGTCTTCATAAAAGGAGTTCTCTTCATCCATAATTAAACCCTTCATTTTTACCTCAACTTTTTCTATTAGGTTCACAGTTACCCTATGATGAAACCAACATCTTTTTAACCTGTGCAAAGAAACTGGGAGATATTTATATAGTCATATTGCCCTATCACTGAGATATACAAAATAGAATTCTATATTTACTGCTAGAATTTCATAGTAACCACCATCACTCAGTGCCTTTAAGGAAGAGAAGCCTGATAGCTTATAATCTTCATTGCATTAGGAGCCTCCCAAAGTCCTGTGGATTTTCCTCTCCCTGCAAGCCTAAATTAATTACACTTTCCACAGAAGCCATTTATGTTAACATCAATTTTTTAAAAGACCTAACATTTGTATAACACATTAGGAATTTGTATAACGCTTTAGAGCTCTTTTGCATGCATTTCTCAATGAACCAAGCTTGTGCTCAATGACCTATATAGTTTTTAAGCTTACTCACGAGTCATTTGCATTTCTCCATGTAAGGCTTTCACAGTCACTTATTAAAAATGCCAATATTTTGTTGTTCATTGTGCATCCACAGCCTGCTCTACTTCTAGTGATCTTGTTTGCCTTTCCTTTTCTCTTTTCTAATTCTTTTCCCAGGAATCTCACAGGACAGGAATGAAGTGCTTTAGTCTGATGACTCTCTGCAGAAATAGTGACCGAAAACAAGCTGCTGCCAGATTTTATAGCTTTCTTGTCCTAAAAAAACAGCGGGCTATTGAGCTGAGCCAGAGTGCCCCCTATGCAGATATTATAGCTACAGTGGGACCAATGTTCCATAAAATATGAAGGAAATTCAGAACATGCAGATTTATGTCATCATTGGAATTTCTGTATAGATTGTTCGATTTAATGCAGCAGCCGCCTGGAAGCAGCTGAAGGTCTGATCCCTTTCGTAGACAAGCCAACCTGCCATTTCTTCTTTGTAAGCTCACAATAATCATAGCCAGAGCTGGAAACATATATGCTCACAGAAATACTAAATTATAGCTGAGTAATAGTTTTAACTTAGCTGACTTGAATGTATAGTATGTACCATTTCCCTGACTTGAATGTTGCATTTAGAATACATTTTGAAAATATTATATGGCTTCAGGAAACACTCAAGGATGTTATTAAAGGGCTACTTTACATTGGAATATTTATTTTAAATTTATGGGACTAATTAATAATTAATACTTTATTTCCCCACAGACAATAATTTACTTATTTTTACATTTTTATTTATTTCAGAGAGGAAGGAAGAGGGAGAGAGAGATAGGAACATCAATGATGAGAGAGAATCATTGATCGGCTGCCTCCTGTGCACCCCCTACTGGGGATCGAGCCCACACCTGGGCATGTGCCCTTGACCGGAATTGAACCTGCCGGACCCTTTCGTCCGCAGACTGATGCCCTATTCACTGAGCCTAACTGGTTAGGGCCAGACAATAACTTATTTGATTCAAATGCATATCATCCTTGATTTGACCTAGTGCCATGGTTTTCAATCTAATACAGTGGGGCCTTGATTTACGAGTGTCCCGCCTAACGAGTTTTTCGAGATAGGAGCCGTCTCTTGGCCGATTTTTTGCTTTGAGTTGCGAGCTAAAATTCAGGTTACGAGCCAGCTTCAGATACCCCACCGCTAGTTGGCGCAGCGAACGTCACAGTGAACGCCACAACATCAGCCCAGCATCACGTGTCTCACTCGTTCACTGTTGATTTGACATGCGAGTAATTTGAGTTACGAGCTCCGACACAGAACGAATTAAACTCGTAAGTCAAGGCCCCACTGTATCTTAATTGAAGAGTTATAAAATTCATCTTTGTTTTAAATTATCTAAATGGCTGTTAGTCAGTCTATTTATAGGTTATTTAACCTTTCTGTTCACTACTTACTGATTATTATAATCACCATTCATGTGTCAGTAAAACTAAGTATGTTTATTATGTTAAAAATGTTAGCAGATATGTTGTCTGCAGCTGGAATTCAAGTGAAGGTTACTAAAATAAATGTTCTTTTACTTGGTGTTTATTAAGCATTTCTTACATTAAAATGATTTTTTTTTCTTATTTGGAGTTTGCTAGGAAATTTTCATATAATGCTCTGTGAGCTCCATACTATACTGTAAAATGAAGCCTGTGATATTCTCTAAAATACTGTTATGCTACAAACTAAATTCTAAATGGCTTCTTTGAGTATATTAACTATAAGATTTAAATGTCAAATTGACTTTTTAAAATTTATTTTTAAAATTAATATACAGAAAAATTGACTTTTTCATTTTGGTGCACAGTTCTATCAATTTTAACACATATGTAGATTCCACCACCACAAGCAAGATGCCAACAGTATCATCAAAAAAACTGCCTTATGCTATCCCTTCCCAGTCACATTTTTCTCCCATTCTAACTCCTGGCAACCACTCTACTACATGACTATAGTTTTATTTTTTATTTTTCCATTTTCATGTAAATAGAATCATACAGTATAAAATCTTTTGGAGACTGGTTTATTTCACTCAGTGTAACCTCTTTGAGATGAGTCCACGTTGTTACATGTAGCACATAGTGCTGCTCAGTTCTCCTACATCTTTGCTTATTTCCTGTCACTTTGCTTATTTTCTGTTACTGAGAAAGGAGTGTCCATGTCAAGAGCTGTCATTGTGTATCTGTCTAGTTCTCCTTTCAGTTCTGACAGTTTTCGCTTCATGTATTTTGAAACTCTTTTATTAGATGCATTCACATTTGTAATTATTATGTCTTCCTGGTGAAGTGGCCCTTTTATTGCTGTATAATGGTTCTCTTTATCCCTAGTAATTTTCTTTTTTCTGAAGTCTTTCTTTTCTTTTTTTTTAAATTGAAATATAATGGGCATACAATATCCTATTAGTTTCAGGTGTACATTATAGTGATTTGATATTTACATATAGGGAGTTCCAAAAAAATGTATACATACACTTTGAGTAATTATAAAAGCAGTGTTTATGAAAATACATTTCGTTTTGGAAATTGACCTATCAGCTGTTAAAGTGTGTATACGTTTTTTGGTATACCTGTATGTTACAAAATGATCACCACAGTTATTACAATATTACTGACTGCATTCCCTTCCCCATGCTGTACATTATATCCCTGTGACTTATTTTATAACTGGAGTTTGTACCTCTTAATCCCCTTCACCTATTTCACTTATACCTCCATTCCACCCCGCTCTGGTAATCACCAATTTGTTTCCTGTATCTATGAATCCGTTTCTGTTTTGGTTTGTTTGTTTTGTTTTTAAGATTACACATGTAAGTGAAATCTTATGGTATTTGTTTCTCTCCGCCTGTAAAGTCTTTTTCTCATATTAAGCTATCCAGCTTTCCTTTGATTAGTATTTGCATGGTATATCTTTTTCCATCTTTTACTTTTAGCCTGCCTATATCATTATATTTAAACTGAGTTTCTTGTAGATAGCATCTAATTAAGTCATTTTTATCCACCCTGATAATCTCTGTTTTAATTGATGTGTCATTAAGCCACATATTGATATTGATATGCTTGGGTTTAGCTCTGCCATTTTATTGTTTGTTTACCATTTGCTCCTGTCTTCTTTTGGAAAATTTGAACATTTTTCTAGAACTCCATTTTAATTGATCTACTGATTTTTACTATATCTTTTGTTATATTTTTTAAGTGGATGCTCTAAAAACTACAAAACACATGTTTAACTTTTCACATTCTATTTAGAATCAATATTTTACCACTTCAAGTGGAGCGTAGAAACCTTGCATCATATAAGTTCCTTTATACTCCCTCCTTTGTATTGCAACTAATTGTCTTACGTTTTACATCTACTACATTGAAACCCCATCAGACAATGTTGAGAGTTTTGCTTTCAGCTGTCAAACGTATTTTAAAGAATTCAAGAGGAGAAGAATAGGTTATTAAATGTACCCAGATATTTACCATTGTGGCTGTCCTTTCTTTCTTCCCGATGTTCCAAGTTTCCTTTTATATAATTTCCCTTCTAACTAAAAAATTTTCTTTCGTCCACCCACTGAGCCAAACCGGTCCTGGCGAATTATCTTAGTTTTTCTTTATCTTGGAATGTCTTTACATCATCTTTATTTCTGAAGGATATTTTTGCTAAGTATGTAATCCAGGACCACAGCTACTCTGATTGGAGAAGTTTCTCCTCCCTCCGAGTTTCAGGCACCTATGGGTCCCTGTTGTCACAGACACCACTGCAGGATTGCTTGGAGGCTGGGTCATGAGACAATGGAGAAGAGACTAAAACAGAAAAGAACAGTTATTTGCCCCACTCACCCTGAGCATCAAGGGGTCTCCTTTCCTGATCTTCATGTCAGAACTAGGGAGCCTCTTTGCAGGCTCTCTCTGTTTATTCCCTAAATTCCAGATTTTGGCTGCCTTGAAACCAGGCCAGGGGACACCAGAGGAAACAAAAATGGTGAATTCGCTAGTTCAGTGGCCTTCTCCCCAATTTGCCTGCTAATATTTTCTCTTCAGATTCCTCAAGTAGTTGCTCTCTGCATTTTGTTCAGGTTGTATTACGGCATTCAGTGGGAGCAGTGTGCTTAGCAGTGGAATCAAAATTGTTTTGAAACTAAACAAATTTAAGTATTTCCCAATTAGTACAAAACAAAACTACTGATTTCTTTTTTTTTTTAAATATATTTTATTGATTTTTTTACAGAGAGGAAGGGAGAGAGATAGAGAGTTAGAAACATCGATGAGAGAGAAACATCGATCAGCTGCCTCCTGCACATCTCCTACTGGGGATGTGCCCGCAACCCAGATACATGCCCTTGACCGGAATCGAACCTGGGACCTTTCAGTCTGCAGGCCGACGCTCTATCCATTGAGCCAAACCGGTTTTGAAAACTACTGATTTCTTTAGAACAATTTTGCTTTATACTTAAAATCCTCATTTGCAATTTACATTATAACTAAACACTAGTTCTTTTTTTAATCACATGTTTTATGATGCAGAGGAGAGAATTATTTATTGCCTAACACCATTCCAGATGGGAGTATTGTGGGTGAAAGTACTCTAGTTTTAGAGAAATTCCTTGTGGAGATTTCTGGGAAATGTAGTCTTCTAAGTATCAAGCAAAAATACATGGGGGTCAGACAAAAAGGTATATTTTTAATGAGGATCAGAAATTATCTCCTGATTTAAAAAAACATGGCTTCCTTTGATTTTACTTTAAGTGTAAAAAAGTCACTTACATAATTTAGGTGGGCCTTAGGGCAGATAAAACATTTCATCAATTAACTTGCTAATATAGCAATAGGTGTTTTTTTAGACATCAGGCCTCCTTTCACATGGCTTTTTTCACTACCGTTTCCTATTCCTGCTACAAATGCTCTACATGTTTTCCCACAAAACATAATGTAATAATGGTCATCTGATAGAATTCAATTTAATTGAATAGCGGGGGAAAAAATAACCAATGCCAAAAAAAATTATAGGCCTTTATTGCAAAATTATAGGCATTGTTGTAGAGTGATTTACCACAAATCAGAGCTGCAGAAAAAGATTTCACTTTGAGGTGGGCTTTCTCTGGAGCACACCCACAACTTTCTTCCCTCTCAGGTGTACATCTTTACTTTTCTCTCCTAGAAACTCTAAGGGTTCCCACGAGACTTGCAACCTGGGGAGCAATAGCAGTGGCGGCTCGCCCCAGGTTTACACCCTGATTCTGTTTCCAAGGCCTCCTTTCCTCTGACTTTTCAGTGAGCTAACAGCAGCCCACGGTGGCTCACTCGCTATAACGTCTCTAGAGAGCCACAGTGAACACCACCTAGTCTCTCCCCTGTTGCTTCTTCTATCCTAGACTTTTCAGTGAGCTAACAGCAGCCCTGCCTAGACTCACTTCCCTCACTGTGACTTTTACTTCTCAGTGAATTCACTCAGCCCGGCGTGGCTCACTTCTTTCTTATAACATTCCTAGAGAGTAAAAACAGAGTACCGCCTGGGCTCCCTCCTGTTGCTTCTTCTACCCTACGACCTTCCTTTGTCTCACTGTCCTCAGCTTTAATAAACGTACCTCAAAACCAACTGGACTCATGTTGTGAGATCTTTCCTGCATGAAGTCAAGAACCCACCCAAGACTGGCCAGACCAAGAAAGATCCACTCCAAACCTGTTTTTTTTCCCTGCAACAAAACCGCATGAAAGCACTACCCAACCACTTCTGTAAGCTACACACTTAAGAGGCAGGCTCAGTGGGCACCAAAGCCCTGCTGCAGGAAGTCCTGCTCCAAGGGGAGGGACCTTGCAGGGCTGATCCTCCATGGTGGTCGCGGCCAGTCCTTGCAGCTGACCAGCTGGGAGGTAAATCACTTCCATTGATGTGCCAACAGCAATCAAGGTTCAACTACAAGAGGAGGGGGGAGGAGAAAAAAAAAAAGACTGAACTTTGAAAAGTAACAGTTAATTGAACATTTATTTTATTTAATTATTATTTCTTCATGTACATTAGAAATATTAACCAGGCCAGTAGTGCAGAGTCACATTACAAAATCCGTGGAGTAACTTTACAAATTCTTCTGAAAAGGTCAGCTTTGGGTGGAGAGTAGAGGGTTCCGAGTTCAGCCTCGCCTCCAGTAGACAGAGACTTAGGGACTTAAGAGACCAGGATGGCAAATGACCTAGTGTCCTTAGAGAAGACTAGGGCCTGGCACAATGTGCGCTTGCTCTCTCGTTCACTTAGTCATATCTATTGAGCACCTACTATGTGCTAAGCACTATTCTATAGATAAAACAAAGTTCCTTCCCTCATAGAGTGTATATTCTAGGAGGGGGGGGTGATAATGACAGACTAACAAATAGTAAATAAACAACACATCAGCTGATGGTGAAATGCAGCAAAACTAGAGCAGAGGGAGAGGGGAAGAGGGAGTTATTTTATGTAGGGAGGTCAAGAAAGGCCTCCTTGAAACAGTGACACTTGATCACAGTCCTGGAAGTGAGGGGTGGTTTTGAGCAGAGGAATGACCGGTCAGGTAGTTAGGGCTGGTTCAAAAGGAGGCAGCCCTTGCCCACTGCTCCCCCTTCCCACGTGAGCCACATAAGAAACCGGGCCCACAGAGCGAGTTAACGTCTCTCTTGTGGAGCTAGCGCTTGTTGCATAGCCAGAAGTGAAAGGGTGAGCGAGACAATCCAGTTTCCTGGACTTTCCCCCCATGCTTCCCCGTGATAGTGATGGAAGGCAGTGGGGAAAAATGTTTCATGAACATTTATTTTTAGGTTGTGATTGTTTCTCTTTCCACCTTTCCAATGAATCACCATCTTAACTTCACAGAAAAACATGTTCGTTTTCAGATATTTAAGATTCTTGCTATCATTTTTGTAATAGTCCAAGTGCAGTTTGCATTAAATAACCCTGGTACTCAGAAATACTTGGTTTGGGGAGTGAAATATGTTCCTAAAGGAATTCAGATCACAATGTTTATTTCATGTAAGCCAACCGTGTGCCAGGAAGCCAGATGGGTATCAGCATCCCATGTTACAGAGCAGAAAGCTGAGGCCCAGAGAGGTTCAGGGACTCGCCCAGGGTCACACAGCCGCTTAGTGAACCAACGCACGTTCCGCGATGCCCCACCGCCCAGTACAGACTGGTGTGTCGGTGGCAGAGGACGCCGCTCTGCGTGCTCGCGTGTCCGCTCCCACGCCCTCTGGAGCAAGGGGCCAACTATCTCTTTAAGAAGGAAAGTGAAGACCAGCCGCTTACGCAGCTGCCGGCGAGCCGCCGACTGGCTCATCCCTTCCATCCACCTCACCCTCCCCGCCCCGCCCTCCCGGCAGCCCCAGCCCCGGCGAGCGCCCAGTTAGCCGCTTCCAGCAGGGGCTCCGGAGAGCAGCTCGGCAGCCCTGGCCGGGCAGCCGAGGCCATGGCAGCCTCCACAGGTGATGACAGGGTCTCCGGGGACCTCCGAGCCCACCACCCAGCGGCGCCCGCCGCAGCCCGGGGTGCCCAGTGCGGGGTGGGGGGAGGGGAGGCGCGCACCGCCGGGAGGAGCGGGCCCGGCGCCCGGCAGGCAGCCCGCCCTCCAAGCTCTCCGGCTGCGGCGGCCCAGCTGTCGGCGGCCGGGGGCTCCCCTGCCCGGGGTCCCCGCCCGCGTTCACCTGCACCTGTCTGTCTGTTTTCCCCGCCGCCGCAGGTTGCTGATCGCGGCCGGGCAGCTGCAGCAGCGACTGCAGAGGCGCTGCGCCAAGCCGGGCCGGAGCGGTGCGAGCCCGCGCGGCCGCAGAGGGCGAGTGGACTCAGGTGAGGAGGCCGCGGCGACCCGGAGGGGCCCCTGCGCTGCACCGCGGCGGGTGGCGGGCGGGGGCCGCTCGCTGCGGTAGAATCCGCAGAGGGCAGCGGCCGAGGAGGGGTTAACTGTGACTCACTCATACCCTCCCTTCCTTCCCCTACATCCTTCTCATTGCACCCCCACCACCGCCACCACCGTGAAATTCACAACTAGAGGGTACTCATTGCCACAAGGAAGATGCCCCAGGTGGGCGATGAAGAGGGCGTTAGGGACTCCCCGCATTGCTGTCTGTCTTCCTCTCCCAGCGTTTGGCAAACACTTCGCCTCTTTCCTCTTGGAGGAGGAGCAAGGCTCCCTGGGGGTGGAAGAAGGCTGGAACCCCACACCCAACCCAAGGTCAAGTACCATACCATATCCCCCTGAGAAGTATCCGGGCCCTGCAGTAGATCAGGGGAACATGCCCGTGACCTCTAACGCGGGAGGTCCCGGCCCTACTCTCCCTGGAGCTTCCTGGGGTGGGATGCTCCCTCCTTCCACTCCTCGGCAGGGAGCTGGGCTGTTGGGAGCACCCACTGGCCTGAGCAGCCCCGTATTCCTTCCCTCGGCCCTGCAGATGAGGGAGGCCTGTTTCCTCTGCCTTCTCTGCCCATCAGGTGGTGTGGGATGAGCTGGAGTTGCTCCCCAGAAAACGGTGGTGTCTGCAGGCAGGGTGGGGTAGGGAAAGTGCCAGCGATTGGGGTCTGGCCCCTTAGCTGGCTAGTAGGCGACTAGTAGCCATTTTAAAATGCTCCAGGCGTGGGTGTCTGTCTGCTCATCTGTTCGATGCAGGAGTTGGATTAGATGGTCTGTACAATGTTAATATGCCACTCAAGCAGCTTTAACGTGGCAGGAGACCCGTCTCTTAAAGCAACCCAGGATTTAAACTCGAGTCTATGAAATCATTGGGGTGATCTCTCTCAACTCTGGACTTCTCAAGTGAAACACTGACCTTGTGGGTCTCGTGGAACTGGAGGCACCAGGCAGTCCTCTGCTGGCATCCCTGTGCCGTCACTAGGGTGACCTTTGTCAAGTCACTCCCCTTCCCCAAGCTTCAGTTTCCTCATCTGTCAATCGGGAAGAAGGGCACACGTCTCAAAGGGTTGATGTTGGGATTAAAGGAAACACTTAGAATTGTACCTGTGCCTGGCACATAGTAGGTTTTCAGAGACACGGGAACTGGGAGATAGACTGAGGAAAGAGGAGTAGCTGCTTTTAGTCCTCTTCTCTCCGCCCGGTACCCCCACCCACCCCACCCCAGCAGCCTCTTCTACATCCCTGCGGATGGTGTCCCTGCCAGGGGCTAATGATGCTGGAGTGTGTTGGGCTGCTGGGCTGAGGGCCTAGGAAGCCACATTCCCACTGCAAGGGCTATGACATCATTTTAGCAAAAGATGGTCCCAAAGAGGCATAGATAGCCCAGCCCTGGGTTTGGAAAATCTTGGCATCTGAGGGCAGAGTCGCTAAGGGAACAGAAGCATCAGAATCTTGTGTGCCAGCAGGGGGTGGGGACCAAGGCTTCCTGGTTTCAAGTGGACCCCCTGCTGGTCCCTTGTCCTCTCGGGAGTCTCTTACTAGAAGCTCCCTGAGACGAGGCAGTCACTTGTTTAGTGTCCATCTTTTCTATTCTTTATCTCCTTCCCTGCTGTAATTTCCAGGCTTGCACTTACCCTGTCTCTCTCCAGCCTAGTCCACACATACCTTCTGCCTCTTGATGGCATGATAAAGATGGCGCCCCAGGGGGTGGGGCAGGGACTTGGCTGCTGTACCCTTTGGGTCAAAAGAAGTTGTGGTGTCTCCACCTACCTACATCCTCCTGGCAGAGGCCCTGTCTTTCCTCTCTATGTCCTCAACCTCTGGTCTGTGGCTAGGCACAAAGTAGGTCTTCAGGAAGATTGAGGAAATTATGTCCCTGAGCCAACTGGGTTAGGGAGAAGTTTTGGGAATGTGTTGATGGTGTAGGTGAAGGCACTTTTAAGTACAGGGCATTGTGCAAGTTCCTGGTTGTCACTTCTGTTGTTAATACGGTTGTTATCGCCATTGCCAGTGGCCAACAGCGGTTTTACCTTCTCAAGTCAGGTTTAAAGGGGCTAGCTGTGCCTGGGAGAGGGGTGTCGTTGGCAAACAGGTGGTGCTAAGATGAATATGAAGGGAAGAGGATTGGGAAGAGAGTGAGTCCAGCCACTTGCTGTGTTTGTGGGGTAGAGGCAGATGAGCAGAATCAAGTGAGCCAAAATGGATGCACAGTAGAAAACCAGGAGACCCAGGTCCCAGGTCTCATTCCACCACCTCTCTGGGTGACCTTGGGCCAATCACACCTCCTCTCAAGATCTGGGTCTCCAGCTATAAAGTGAGAGGACTGAACTACATGATCCCTAAGGTTCTGACATTTTTAAGTGGATTTTGTTAAATAAAAATGGGACTGTTACTGCTCTCAGTATCATTGATGGAGTGCCAGCCCATTCCCTAGCTCATGTAATTCTCATTAAAAAGCATACCCATTTGAGAAAGGATGAGGCTGAGGCTTAGAGAGACTGACTTGCCTAAGATTGCACAGCTGGAAGGGGCAGAACTATTATCTGACACCAGGTCCACCTGACTCGAAAGAGCATGCTCTTGCAAAAGTTTCACTGGCCCCCGTCAGACCTGCTGTCATCGCTGTGCGTGTGTGTGCGCTGCACGTGCGCACAGCGGTTTGGAGAAGGGAAAGGCATTTCCCTGAAGTGATTACTGCAGCGGACTTGCTGGGTGGAAACGTGCATAAATCGGTGCTGAAAAGTCTTCCTTCACTGTGACCTCTGCTGTGCTGGTGGGTGGTGGGTGCCCTTTACCACGGAGCATGGCTCAGAATGAATGCCAGTCAGGACAGACAGGCTTCCCATGTGCTGTGTGGTTTCCACAGGGGCACTCATTTACTCCTCAGAAAATCCCGTTATGTGGGCGCCATAATTTTACCCATTTCACAAGTGAGAAAGTCAGGGCAGAGAGGCAAAGGGTCTTGCCCAGAGTTACACGGCGAATTTGTTGTGAAACCTGAGAAAGTTGAGCTGGAAGCGCGCTGTCCTGGGAGTCAAAGAGTTGCTTTCAGTCTGTGCCCTCTCATTGACTGAGTAGCTTTGGGTAAACCAGCTTCCCTCTGAATGTCGGTGCTCCCGTCCCACAAAAGGACTGGATGAATCTACTGGCTGTAAAAGACCTAAATGCCACCTTGTCCCAGAATAGGCGTGAAGGGGATTCCTTGTCCAGAGAAACGTTAATCAGCATCTGTTTGTTATTTATTACCCGCAGGGTAAGTGCAGGGGACACAGGAAAGAGTAGAGTTGATCTTTAGTTTTAAGAAGCTGACGAAAGAGACAAATATCTAAATGTGTAGGTATGATAAACCGTCTAGGAACTGTGATAATCCTGATATGGGCTGTGATGGGCCTGGGGGTGGGAGGGGTGGTCTTTTCTACTCAGAGGCCAGGAAAGCATTAGAGAGCTGATACCATGGTCAGCTCCTAATTTTCGGCATTGAGTTTATGCAAGAGGATGATGATGAGGACAATGATAAATGTTCTACCCAGCTTAGGATACTTCCAAACAGTTTTAAAGTCTTGTTGACTCTTGATCCCAACAACCCAAAAAGTAGCCACAGACATCTGAGGGACAGCTCAAGCTCACTGTGTGGCACCCTTCCAGTGGAGCTACCCGTGTGCCCCAGGGGGGCCTCAAGCTTTCCCTCCTCAGGTGCTTATGGAGGCGGGACTCTGAAATTCCTCTTGGAAAGTCTGTCAGGTGCCTACAACTTGGGGAATCTTCCTCACGTCTGTTCTCACCATCCCTCCTGTCTGCAGCACCTAACACCTGGAGAGGTGAAGGCATTTACCCACGATCCCTCAGCAAGCCTGGGATCATAACTGCGGCCTCGTGGGAATGGCATTTCTCAGCTGCATGCAGTCATTCTCCATCCAGGTCACCAGGGGCCTGAGGGGCCGTTTCTTCATTTGATGGGCAGCTCACACTGAGCGAAGGTTGGATGCGGGTGAAATGAAGCTCGGGCTGAGGGCCCTGGAGAGGGAGAGGCCTGTGTTCCCTGGGCCGCTTTGCACCTCTTAATAGACAGATATTTACAAAGCATTTGTCACATGCTCAGCGCTGTCCTCTGAATTGAGGTGCTGAGTCAACCAAAAGGGAGTGTCTAGGAAGCGGCCTGGTGCAGTGGAAAGAGCCAGCGCCGAGTTGGGAGACTCACCTCACTCTGCCAGCAGCTCCCTGGGTGGCCCGAGGCGAGGCCTTTGCTTCCCCACACCTGCAGAATGAGCGCCAGAGGTGGTCTCTGAGGGCTTCGCCAGCTCCCACTGGCGGACAGTTCAGCCGCTCTTTCTTCTGTTCTGTAACCACTTTAGGGGGCACGGGAGTGGAGAGGATACAGATAACTGTAACTCGAGGAAGAATGAGATAAATATAACAAGAGGCAAGAACAAGTGCTCTGTGGGTTTGCTGCAGGGACGGGGCTTGGGAAAGGCTCAGTTCAGAAGCCACCTCTTCGGTGATAGGATGCGGATGCGATGCAGATAAGGTGGTTTGGGGGTTCTGAGCCAGGCAGTCGCCGAAGCAGGCTGTCTTCCTGGGAGAGGAGGTTTCATAGCAGAGCAGCGGTCCCCGGCCTTAGATTTCAAACATCGGTATGTTGGGGAGTCTGTCCTCGGTTAGCCAGCGCTCTATTTTGCCATCTAAGGACATTCAAAGGGCAGTGAGAGTTCTGTTTACTATCACTACCACATAGTGAGAGAAAGAGCATGTTAACAGTTCCATCTCCCACAGAAAGAAGGCCGTATAATATCGGGGGAAGTACTTCTTCAAATTGAATGCATTCTGCTTTACTAAACACTGCATTGTCCATTAATTTTGCCGTAGACGGGTGTCCTTGTGTTTGACTCGAGTCAGGCTGCTTGGGTTCGAATCCTGGCCAAGTGACTTTTTCTCCCAGAGCCTCTGTTTCCTCATCCGTAAAATGGGGAAACGGTGCCATCCACCTCGTACGGTCATTAGGAGGTCTGTGTGCCACCATAAAGCAAGCACAGCCAGGGACCTCCAACCCAGTTGTCCACAGAGGCAAACCAGGCGGGGCTGTGCGGGGACTGCGGCAAATGGAGAGGGGCTTGCTTGAAAGAGGCTGCTGCCAGCCGCCTCCTGGGCCCTGTGTTGCCAGATCTTCTGACTCATAAAGCATAAATCTGGATGTTCCTTCGTGACATCTCTTGATTTTTAAAACGTGGTCAACATTTTTAAATGCACATATTAGAACGTGAGTGTGGTGGGTCATCGGTTCGTGTCCTGCGATGTCAAGTGCCAGGTGTCCGACACTAAAGCTCCGTAGCTGTGAGCTGAGCATGCGGTCGGAGAGGGAGGGGAGGCCGGAAAGGCGCCCGGGCCGGGCATGCCTGTCTGCAAGGCTGGGAACACGTTTCTTTGGCAGCTTGTGATCTGCGTCTGGGCCTCCGGCGTCAAAGGCCCTGTTTGTGCCCCTTCCCTTTGGGCAGCACTGTCGGGATCGAGTCTCTAGGGACCGAGGCCTCCAGACACCTCTGTGCCCCCTTGAAGTTGGCACCAGCAGGGCTTCCCTACCACTGGGTCTTTGGGAGCTTGGTCGGCAGCCTCAGAAGAGGGAACTTGGCTGACGGCCTGGGAAGCCTGGCAGAGAAGCCGCCTGGAGAGGTGGCGGAAAGAGAGGCTCTGGCAGCTGCTCCGTGGGGGGCGGTTCCTGTCCTTGGAAGCCTGGCTGGCCTTGCGGCCGAGGTTCTGCTGGGGTCATGGTGAGGGCTGGGTGGTAAGCAGTCCCTCCGGACGTGCACGGCTCTGCCACGTGGCTGCCACGGAGGGGGTGTCGGGATTTGGCTGTGGAGGAAGCCCGGAGCGTTCTCCGAGAAAGGCCCCAGAAGAGTTCCGAGTTCGCGGGAGGACGCCCACAGACAGGTTGCAGGGCGTTCTGGGATTCCGATGGAAACCTCTAATGACAGCTTCTCTTTTGCGGCTCCCGTTAATCAAATATGCATCAAGCACCTTCCGTGGTAAGGCTTGATCCCCGCCTCTGTGGGGGAACGCAAAGAAGTATTTACACCCATTCATTCCACCAGAATGCCCGGGGTGTCTGCTCTGAGGCAGGCGCCAAGGTGTGGTCCTGCCCTCGGGGAGCTGTTCAGCCTGATGAAGATATACAAATGGCGCCTGGCTCGGAGAAATAGTAGTAACAGCTGCCATTGGATTGCGCGCCTTCCGAATGTTAGGTACTAGCCCTATAGCACCTGTGTGAGAGGGTGGCTATGGGGATTGCTGGCTGGTACCTGGGCCTAGGGCCCACCTGGGCCGACTCCCTTCAGAAAGCCCTTCTCCACCCCCGCAGGAGGGGCCGCGGAAGGTTCTGTCCTGCGAGAGGAGGAGCCTCAGATTGGGTAGGACTGTCAGGAGATGGTCACCATAAGGAATCCCAGAGGTCAGCATCCAGGTGAAGGAAACCAGGCTCCAGATCTAGACGCTGGCAGGCCCTTTGCCCTGAGCGGTCGAGGACAGAAAGCCCGGACTTCGGAGGTGGACACACTTGGGCTGCCACCTCGGTCTCCACGTGGACTTACTTTGTGACATGGGCGAGTCACTTGATTTCTCTGGCCCTTGTTTCCTCAGCAGTAAAAACAGGCATCATAAGCATAGCTCCAGCCTCTTAGGGCACTGCTGGCATGAGAATTAAGCCAGATTAGAAATCCCACATGCGCAAAGCCCCCTGCACAGGGTTCAGCTCACAGTAGGTGCTTAATAAATGCCATGCCCTTCCATCCACAGTTAGAAAGAACTGTAACTTCTCTAATTTTCCAAAGACCCAGTGCATCCTCAGTTGGTAGTGAGCTCCCCTCTCACTGGAGGTATTCAAACTGGGTCTGAGGGATGTCAGAGAAATGGAGCTTCAAACAGATGGATGTTGGGCTTTGAAACCTTCAGATTCTCCTCCACCCCGAATTCCTGTGATTCTGTGCAGACTTGGCTCAGATCTCATTAGTCAGTTATTAGAAATCAGTTGAGTTTGGCTTGGGTGTGTGTTCGGCACAGATAAAAACAGATTTCTGCTGGAGAAGTGCGCTCATTGAAGGCTTCTCCCCAGAGGTGGCAAGGCTAGAAGCAAATGAGGTCCAGGAAGAGCTCTGAGAGGTCCTGTGAAGGGAGCAGGGAGCCAGCTGGGGCGTTTGGGGCACGTGGCTAAATGTTCAGGTTGAATTTGGGGCAGGCTATGCCATGACTGATGGAACGAACTGCCCAGGACAAGGACTGTGTTTGCTTTACCTCTGAATCCCAGGGCCCAGCACAAGCCAGGCCCACAGGAAGTACTCTGGAAAAAGAAAGTGAGCAAATGAAAAGTAGCCGATAGAATCCTGGGCTGAGAGACTTAAGTATCCCTAGAGGCCAGGGGGCAGCTTCATCCTCCACAACATGTGTATGTCTGTGTGTGTGCCTGGCATCCTAAGTAAGACTCACCCTGCTTGCTGCTGCTCCTTCTGCTTCTCTTTTCCCTGTCCCTCCTTCTCTGTGTTGCAGCTTTATTGAACTGCTAGGGGCCCAGTGCATGAATTTGTGCACCTTGAAAGGAACTGTGGGCCATGAGGCTGCGGTGGGCACAGGGGCAGGTCTTGGCCCATCTTCCGCGCCCCAGCCCGGCCCCTCCCACCACAGTTCCCGGTCCCCTGTCTGCCGGCAGCCCCACTCCCACCACCGCTGCTCCCACACACTGACTGCACCGGCTCAGCTCGCACCCGTAGACAGTGCGGAACAATTGGGGCCAGGGCTGGAGCGGCGGCTGCTGCTCGATCACCCCTCAGGAGCAGGGGAAGGTGGAGAAGCCCTTATGGGTGATCAGGGCCGGCAGCCGTTCCTCGCACCCGTTGATGGCGCCAAGCAATCGGGGCTGGTGCCGGGTGCCAACAGCAGGTGTGAGCAGCAGCTCTGGCTCCAGCAGTGGGTGCAAGCTCTGGGCAGGACCATGGCACACAGGAACAAAGAATTTTCAATAACCACCACCAGAGGCTCACCTCGATGACAGCGACTGGTGCCCTGCCTTGGTCTGGTGCCCTTGCTTACCTGCTCCACCATTCCGCCGTGGCCAATGGCCGCCATGTTCTGTGTGCACCCCCTGGTGGTCAGTGCACATCATAACGACCAGTTGTTCAGTTGTTTGGTTATCCCGCCCTTAGGTTTATTTGCATATTAGGGTTTTATATATATAGATAGTCAACACACAACAGGCTGCACATATTGAAAGTGTACAATTTGGTTAGTTTTTACGTAGCATCTAACCCACGAAGCCATCACCATGATTAACAATGAACGCCTCCATCATCCCCCAGAATTTCCTCTTGCCCCTTGGTAGTTCCTCCCTCTTGTGCCTTTCCCTCCCCCACCGCATCCCCAGCAACCGCTGACCTGCTATTACTACAGATTATGTAGCATTTTCTAGAATCTTATGGAAACAGAATCATACAGTATGCACTCTTTTTTGGTCTGGCATCTTTCACTCAGCATAATTATTTTGAGATTCATGTTGTTGTGTATATCAGTAGTTTATTCCTTTTTATTGCTGTGTGGTATTCTATGCATGGAAGGATACACCCTGATTTGTTTATCTCTTCATTTGTTGGACTTTTTTTTTCAGGTTTTTTGCTTTTAGAAATAAAGCTGCAGAAAGCATTTGTGTATAAGTTGTTGTGTGGGCTATTCTCTTGGCTAAATACCTAGGCGTGGAATGGCTGAATTATTCGGTAAATATATATTTAACCTGTTAAGAAACTGCCCGAATAGTTCCCAAGTGGTGTAGCATGTTACATTCCCCTCATCAGTGTACGAGAGCTCCGGCTCCTCCGCTCCTCACCAGCACTTGCTATGGTCAGTCTTTTTAACGTTAACCATTCTAACAGGCGTGTAGTCGTATCTCCTTGTGGATTTAATTTGCATTTTTCAATGAGTGATGATGTTGAGCATCTTTTGTGTGTTTGTCATCCATGTATCTTCTTTGGTGACATGACTGTTTAAGTATTTTGCCCACCTTTAAATCTTCAATCATTTTGTTGTTGGTCATCTTATTATTGGGTTGTAACAGTTCTTTATACATTCTGGATACAAGTTCTTTGGCAAGTATGTATTTTGCACATATTTTCTCCCAGTCTGTGTCCTGCCGCAGAGGGCCCTGTGGGAGTTTCCGACTCAGTGTGCACATGTGTGTGCACGTGTGAACGTGTGGGTGTGAGAGAGGGCCTGGCTTCCTGTGAGATTCCTGCTTCTGGATTCAGTTCTTCTCCACTAACGTGCAGAATCACGGAAAGACAGCACAGAGGGAGCAGGCCCAGGGCTGGGTGCCTGGATTCCTTTTCTTCCTGTGACCCCAAGCAAGTCAGGTCACTCTTCTGAGCTTCTCTCACTTTGTCTATAAAATGGGCACAGCAGTGCCTTCCTGTGGGGGAGCGGCCGGGGCGGACCCCTCTAGCTGACCCTCCCAACTTGAAGCACCATCTATGCCATCACAGGCCCGGGAGGGGAAGCCCTGTGTTCATTAAAGAAGGTCTATTGAGCTCCACACTGGCTGGGTTGGGGGCGGGGGGGGGGTGTGGCAGGGCCAGTGCTGGGAGCCTCCTCTCTTTGCTCTGGGCTGTGTAGAGCCTGGTTGAGGGCATCC
>NW_005871108.1:916796-922585 GCF_000147115.1 Myotis lucifugus | reverse complement strand
AAAAAGGTGGAAGCTCTCGTGGTTCTCCAGTGGTGATGGTGGTAAAGCAGCCCTGTGTCCTAATAGTTGTGGGATGTGCTCTCAAAAGGAGCATGCAGAGCCCCACGGGAGGACGCCCCGACCCTCTGTCTCCTGAGAGCTTCTGACTGAGACAATCGGGGCTGGGACTTGGGCTTGGGAAAGATAAGGAGCTAGGAGCTGTGAAAAGGCTTTCTAGGCAGAGGGCACCACACAGGCGAACGCAGAGCGAGCTCGGGGAAGATGGAGAGAAGACTGTGTGATGGGAGCCAGAGCTCGCAAGGCAGGCCGGGGTCAGGTTGCCACAACAGCTGTGTGTGTGGGTGGGTGTGGGGGGGGGGGCGGGGGGCGGGGGATGTATCTCCATTTTACAAATGGGGTCGCTGAAGTACCACGAGGTGGAGTGTGCCTTGGGCCTGTGAGCCAGAGGCTCCCACCGCCGTGCTCTGCTGTGTCCCAGGGGCGATGGATGGTGGGGCTCTCCCTGGATAGTGGGGGGTGGGGGTCTCAGCACTCCCAGGGCATCTGCTTGGTCCTGACTTCCTTCCGCGGGCGTTGCTAGGCCTTGGTTCTCAGGCCAGCGCTCTCTCGGCACCTGGGAAGGCCCCGAGCCCCTGAAGGCGCGATGCCCGCTTCTCTCCGGCCTCGCAGGCTACTGGACCACTGGCCCAGGTGTTGCTGCTTACGGTGCACGGCCCAGAGCTGCCACGGTCACTCTGGCTACTCGTGTGCTTTAGGTTGGCTCTGTGGCCACCCTTGAACAAAATGGGGTTCTGTTGTTAGGGGAGAGGGGGACTGAACACTGAGTGGACAGTGACTAGTATCCATCACTCCACCCACCCAGGGGCCTGGGCACCACCATGATGCTCTCCCCTCCACGTTCCCACAGCCCATCTCTTTGGGGCCCTGAAGAGTCTACCTCCGTAATTTCCCTTGACTCCATCTTTGCTTCTCTCACTCCTACTCCTGTTTCAGCTCTCTGATGCCTCTCGTCTCTTCCCAGCCCATTCCCAGCAGAGCTGGTACAGGGTTTCCTTCTGTAACGTGGACCCGACCTTGTCATTGTCCTGCCCAGAACCTTTTTCTGGGGACTCACGTGGCACTGCCAGCCTTCCTCCCTTCTCCCCTGTGTCCCCCACACTGTCTGGTCTACCCACACCCCTTGTCCTCCTCCCTCTTCGTGCCTCTGCAGCGCTCACCCCTGCCCCTGCCTTGAATCTCATGTCTCCCCTGCAGACAGCAGACAGCTCTGCATCCACCCTTCAGAACCCAGCTTGGGCTTCCTCCCCCTGCGCTCGGCACAGAGACTCCGCCCACCTGGGCCTGCCCTTCCTGACCACAGCTTCTATTACAGGGACTGAGGGAGGAGGCCCCGCCCAGTAGACACTTGGTAAATATTGACTGACAGGGCCCTGCCAGGGCCGTCCCGCAGATAAGTGCTGTAATTATCGAGGGAAGGAGCTCTGGGGAGCCGCTGCCAGTCTTGCAGCTGGGCCGCTTCTGAGCCAGGTCTCTCCTCCCGCCTCCACCCCCAGCCCCTGCCCTGCCCCGAGGACGGAGAGGCACAGAACCATCACCTTGGTGAAGTCTTGTGTTTGAGCTTGAACTCCTTGCCTTTTAGGAGGCCAGGCTGGGCGCCAATGGCCTTGTCGAGGGAAGGCACAGCTGATGTGCACGTATTATGGGGGAGCATTGTCAACGGCCACTCAACCCTTTAGGGAAGCGGTCGGCAGCATCTTCATACTTTTTGACCCTATAAATCCACGGGGGACCCCTCCTGAGGAAACCATTCTGGATACAGAAACGTACTTATGCACAGATAGCTGTTAAGGCATTCTTTTTGATAGGGAGAAAGTCTAAATGTTAACTGTGATGGACCCGTGAAATGAAATATTATGCAGCCCATAAAATACTTTTTATAAAGCATATACCATATTAGGGGCAATTCTTAAACCATGTTACATTTTTTAAAGATACAGAGGTGCGTGTGTACCATGGCTGTAACTGTGTGAAACACACACACACACACACACACACACACACAAAAGAAAAAAGTTTTTTTCTAGGCCTAGAAAAAAATGGAGAAGGACCAGTTTATCTTTAAGTAGCAAAACTGGAGTTTTTTGTTTAAAAGGTATGTGCTATTTTTAGACCGTAACAGCTGCTTTTATAACTATAAGTATATTTAACATTTTAAAAATACCCAGACAGAGCTGAGGGGGCACATTTTCGTTCATGACCCTCTCGGGGTGAATTATTCACTTGTCTCTGGGCCTGGTTTAGGGCATCAGCGAGAGGAGCCCGTGTCCCTGGGCATGTGAGGAGCCAGTGTGCCAGGCTCTTCACACGCATCATCTAATTGAATTTCACCACCGGAGCCCTGCTTTTCAGATGTGGAGGCTAAAGTTCATGCTCAGTCTGATTAGAACTAGGTTTCCGGGGAGGTCCTGCTCTGCACACCACCCAGGGGCCCCGTGATTATGAAGATCTCGCTGCTCCGGGGAAGGCAGGCGGGAGGGACACCTGAGAGCGCTGTGTCCAGAGCCCGTGCTGGGGTTTCTCTTACAGGCGGGGAGGTCGGTGTCTGCCAGCGGCGGGGAGAAGAGCCCTTCTGCTGACTGCAGCCCGGGCAGTGCTCTCTGCTGAACCCCTCCAGCCCAGAAGCTTTTTCCTGAACATGTGTCCCCCTCAGCCCAAGGCCCCTGTTCATGTCCCCACCTTCTTATGCATCCCAGCACCCCGAATTCAGCGCTGCAAGCTGAGGGCTTGAGTCCCAGTTCTACCACTGACTTACCCGGTGCCACCCTCCCCGACCTCAGGCCCTCTCCCTGTCAGACGGGGTTGACTAGATAAGCGATTCCGAACTCCAGTGCTCGGCAGCTCCCCAAACAGCCCCGGTGTAAGCCCAAGAGATGCTGGCACAGGAGGCTCTGCTCGGCCTCAGCCGGCTTTCCAAGCTGGAATGAGACACGAGCTGCGGGGTCTTTGGGTTGGTAAGACAAGCTAGAAACCTGGACTCATTCAAATATAAAATCTCTCCATTTATAAATGAGAACTAAAATTAAAATATATGCACACGCAGGTCTACAGCCATGAGAGGGCTAGGGGCTGCCAGTCTGACCTCTGGAGGCGCCCGCCTCTGAGCCCATCTGGCTTGGCCTCTCTGCTTCCTGGATTCCTGCTACAAATCCTGCTGGAGGTGTTGCTGGACAAATGAGGCCCAGGCCTGCGAGAGCAGGAAGGTCAGTCAGCCCAGGAGGAAGAGGCCCTAGACTGGCTCTCCTGGGCCCCATCCACGCCCTAGGCAAATACACAGGCCTTTGAAAGGGCCGTGCTGCTGCCTGCCAGGACCGCTGGCCCAGCCGTGCCTGTGGGTCGTTGTGCACTAGACGCTGTGCTCAGCAGCTTGACATTCCTTTATGGTCTTGTCAGTGATTAGCCTCATCTATACTAATAAAAGGGTAATATGCTAATTAGACCGGGAGACCTTCCGGACAAAGCCATGGTGGCAGGGCCAAGGCAGAGGCAGTTAAGGGCGATCAGGCTGGCAGAGGAGGGCAGTTGGGGCGAGCAGGCTGGCGGTGGGGGGGAGGAGGCAGGGGAGGGCAGTTAGGGGTGATCAGGCCGGAAGGGGGGCAGTTGGGTTTGATCAGGCTGACAGGCAGATTGGTTAGGGGCAATCAGGCAGGCAGGTGAGCGGTTAGGAGCCAGTGGTCCCGGATTGTAAGAGGTGCAAGCCAGGCTGAGGGACACCTCCCCACCGTGCATGAATTTCATACACCGGGCCACTAGTGTACACGTAAGGAAATTGGCCCTGAGTGTGACTGGCCTGAGGCACAGAACTCCTAGCTGAATCCAGGAGTGTCTGCCCCCTGGGCTCACACACAGTAGTCACCCTGCCCCTCGGAGGGGACTGCGGTGCTGACGGCAATGTTTGGTACACAGAGCGGAGAGCAAACAAATGAGTGTGATTATGTGTGCACACTTGTACACAAACACAACTCCACGTACTGTGTGCAAATCTGTGTCCTGGGTGGGTGTGCCCAGCACCGTCGATTCCCATCCTTGGTGATAGTTATGTTCTATAAAGCCGCTGTGAACCCTGAACCAGTGAGTATTGAGCCAGTGCCCTGAGGGAGAGTACAGGGCTAGGCTCCTGTGAGCCTTTGGTCACAACAGTTCATCAACTGGTCGATCCCTAACCTTGTTTTATGTGTGTTTCTGTTTAAAGACACCTTCCTAATAGATTGTTGATTCATTCACATTGAACTCAAGCCAGCAGCACTATAATTCGTACCTGAGTAAAGCTTATCGGACACACATTTTCTGTCAGGCACAGGCTTCTGTGCGCAGGAACACTGGACAGCACTTCAGCACCCCGTAGGCCTGGGCCATTTTAATCAGCAAAATCCACAAAAAACACAGACGTGTGACAAACATGGCATTAACAGGCTGCCAAAAGGAAGCTTGCTGAAGGATTGGAGATGGAACCAGAAGGTCGCCTTGTTCCACCTCAGATGTTCCCACTGCTCAGCACATGTCCGAGGAGGGCTGTGCAGGAGCTGTGAGCTGATTGGAGGGTCCCAGATGAGTCTCAGGGAGTAGGTGAATCCACAGATACAGAACCCGCGAGGCATGAGTTTCAGCTGTGTATCTCTCATCTCTTTCCGGGGCTGCTGTCAGGACCTGGGGTTGGTGGCAGAACTAACTGGCTGTTCTGAGTGCGGGTGTCGTTTGGAGGGGCAGCTGTCATCCATTCTGAGCTCCGCTCTCCTAGTTGCCATGTGCCTTCGTTCAAGTTCATGGTCTCTGTAGCCTGGGCTTCCTCGGGAATAACAGAGAGGACACACTCTAGCCCAGCCGTGGGCAAACTACGGCCCGCGGGCCGGATCCGGCCCGTTTGAAATGAATAAAACTGAAAAAAAAAAAAAGACCGTACCCTTTTATGTAATGATGTTTACTTTGAATTTATATTAGTTCACACAAACACTCCATCCATGCTTTTGGTTCCAGCCCTTCCGGTCCAGTTTAAGAACCCATTGTGGCCCTCGAGTCAAAAAGTTTGCCCACCCCTGCCCTAATCTGACCACCAGTGTGGTTTATCTCAGAAAAAAAAAATTTCAAGCTGAGAATATCAGACACCTCCTTATCCTTTAATCTCTACATTCAGTAATCAAGTTCTATTGCTTTATCTCCAAAATACCTTTCCAATGTTCCCACCTTCACTTTATCCACCATGGACCACACCACCATCATTTCCATCCCAAACTATAGTCATCTCTCTTTTAAAAAAAGACTTTTATTGATTTTTAGAGCTGGCGGAGGGAAAAAGAGAAACATCGATGCAAAGTGAAGCACTGATCAGCAGCCCCCTGTGCGCACCGTTCCAGAGATTGAGCCCAGAACCTGGTCATGTGCCCTGGTCAGGGATCAAACCAGCAACCCCTGGGTGTATGGGAAGATGGCCAACTAACTGAGCCTCACCAGCCAGGACTACATTTTTAATTGGTCTTCCCACAAGCATACTTGCACCCTTTCTGTCCATTGCCTTAAAAAATTTTTTTTAATATATTTTATTGATTTTTCACAGAGAGGAAGGGAGATAGAGTTAGAAACATCGATGAGAGAGAAACATGGATCAGCTGCCTCCTGCACACCTCCTACTGGGGATGTGCCTGCAACCCAGGTACATGCCCTTGACCGGAATCGAACCTGGGACCCTTCAGTCCGTAGGCCGACTCTCTATCCACTGAGCCAAACCGGTTTCGGCT
>NW_005871108.1:878803-916696 GCF_000147115.1 Myotis lucifugus | reverse complement strand
GTCAGATAATGTCACTCCCTCCGCTCAACCTCCTTTCCCAAGGGTCGCATCTTGTTCTCATGGTTAAGGGAGAGCGAAAACTCTTGGATTGTAATAGAAGGGGTCATGCAGGAGGGAGCCGATCAATGATTCTTTCTCATCATTGATGTTTCTCTCTCTCTCTCTCTCTCTCTCTCTCTCCCCCCCCTCCCTCCCTCCCTCCCTCTCCCTTCCTCTCTGAAATCAATAAAAATGTATTTTAAAAATAATAATAATCAAAATTAAAAAGACTGTAATAGCCGAAGCCGGTTTGGCTCAGTGGATAGAGCGTCGGCCTGTGGACTGGGGGGTCCCGGGTTCGATTCCGGTCGGGGGCATGTGCCTGGGTTGCCCAGTGGGAGATGTGCAGGAGGCGGCTGGTTGATGTTTCTCTCTCATCGATGTTTCTGGCTCTCTGTCTCTCTCCCTTCCTCTCTGTAAAAAATCAATAAAATATATTTAAAAAAAAAAAAAAGACTGTAATAAGCCCTGGCTGGATGGCTCAGGTGGTTGGAGCATCATCCTGTGCACCAAAAGGTTACAGGTTTGATCCCTGGGTCAGGGTGCGTATGGAAGGCAACTGATCCCAATTGATGTTTCTCTCTCACATCAGTGTTTCTCTGTTGCGCATGCTCTCCCCCTTCCTCTCTTTTTAAAATCAGTAAAATAGCCCTGGGTGAGGATTTAAAAAAAAAATACTATAATAATATTAACAAAGTGCTACAAAGCTTTTTTGTCCCTTTTTTTATTTACTAAGATGCTTGCACTTGCTTGGGTGGTGACGTCGATGAGTGTAGGCCTACGTGTTCACTCAGCAAAATCTATTGAAGGCCTATGGGGTACTAGGCACTGGTGTGGGCACGGGAATAAAGAACACAATGGGAAGATATCCTTACCTTTCTGGAGCTTATATGTTAGAGACAATAGCAAAGTAAATATATAAATATATTAGCTGTTGCTAAGGCCTGTGGGGGAAATGAAGCATGGGAAGAAAGAGGGACTTGGGGTTGCAATTTAGATAAAGTGGTCAAGGGAGGTTCCCTGAGAAGGTGGCATTGGAGCAAAGACCAGAAGGGAGAGAGACTACACTGGGCAGAGGGAACAGCATGTGCAGAGGCCCTGAGTGGGGGTGTGCACGGAGGCAGAGTGGCTAGAGCAGCATGAATGCGGGGAGGGTAGGCGAGGTCAGAGAGAGAAGGGCTCTCGTTACTTTGCCTTCTATTCCAATCCAAGAGTTTTCGCTCTCCCTTAACCACGAGAACAAGATGCGACCCTTGGGAAAGGAGTTGAGCGGAGGAGTGACATTATCTGACGCACATTCTGAAGGATCCCTGACTAATGCACAGAGGTTGTAGGGGTGGGTCTGGCATCATCCAGGAGAGAGGTGGTGGCGTGGACCAGGGAGGGGCCGTCAGGTGCTGGTGGCGTCACATTCACACAAGGAGTTCATGTTTTGGACATACTCATTTTAAGATGCTCTGTTTGATGGAAGTGGCAGTGCCCAGAAGTTCTGTTGGTTAGTAGGCAATGATTGGGTTGTGATTTAGAGAGGAGATGAATGTGAGAGAGAGGAGATGAATGAGAGAATATGAATGAGTGAGTTTATGTGGTTCCCTGTTTTGGATTCCTAGGTAGGTATAAACGGTTCTGGGGTCCAAGACCCCTGAGATACCAACTATGAGAATATTTCAGGCTAAGATTTGGGAGTGGGATAGGATGTCGTGTGTGTGAAGAGCATTAGGAATCAGACTGTATTCAGGTGAATAAACAAGCACCACTGTGCAGAGTGCTTTCCTGTGCCAGCTCACTGCTGGGCATTGAGCCTGTGCTGTCGCGAGTCATGACTAGCTCACGCACAGTCTCCCAGGGACCCCGAGGCTTGAAGAAGTGAAGGGCGTCCCACTGTCACAAGGTAGTGGGCGTGGGGTTTGGAATTCAAATCCAGGCATATTTGAGCCCAAAGCCATGATTTCTTTCTATTAGGTTCACCGGCCTCTCTGTGACAAAGGGCTTTTTAAATAGGACTTAGCCCTAGCTGGTTTGGCTCAGTGAATAGAGTGTCCACCTGCGGACCGAAGGGTCCTTGGTTCGATTCCAGTCAGGGGCACATACCTAGGTTGCAGGCTTCTCCCCAGCCCGGACCCTGGTCAGGCTCCTGAAGGAGGCAACCAATCAGTATTTCTCTGTCTTTCCTTCTCTCTTCCACTCTCACTAAAAATCAATGGAAAAATATCCCCAGGTGAGGATTAAAAATAAATAAATAAGTAGGACATCGATATTTACAGATCTCCCTTTTAAAACATTTTGAAATGTTCGCTTTAGCTAAATTAAGGTGTGGGGCAGCCTGAGAGCAGGCTTCTCAGGAGAGGGGTCTATAATGACCCACGCTCTCCCAGCAAGCACGAGCCGTGTTGGACCTGTGGGAAGCCCTGGATCTTAGCGAAGGCACACGGATTCAGCTGGACCTGGGAAGTGCCATTGGAAATCAGCCGGACAGGAACCGGCTGCTCAGGATGGCGGAGACGCTGGCAGCTGCAGGAAGAAAGAGGATCTGGGAGGAGAGGGGAAGGTGCTGACATGGGGTCTGCATGGCTCCTGGGCTAAAGCGGAAACGGTCGGATGAGGTGGGCTCGTATCTCCGTGCAGAGCCCCCAGGAACTTCAAGGAGGCAGAGGAGACTCGGCTCCATCAGGGCAGCGCACCCCGAGTGGTTGGTGGGACTGGAGTCAGCTGGCTCTCAGCCTGTCCCTGCTCCTGTGGCTCACACTGTGGCCTTTGGCAAGTCCTCTGTGTTCTGCTTAGAAAATGTGGCAGTTGAACTAGATGGTCATGAAATGCCAGGAGGGGGAGGGGAAGGGTGAGGAGGAAATGAATATGATGAGAGAGAGGAGATGAGTGAGAGAATATGAATGAGTTTATGTGGTTCCCTGTTTTGGATTCCTAGGAACACAGAAGCTTTCTGATTTCAGGCTGAGCCAGGAGCGGTCTCCATGAAAAGGGGCAGTGGTCCCGGCAGATCAGATACATCGCCACATGTGCCCTTGTGTTCCACGATTCCTCACCCTCATGTCCGCAAAGCATAGCACACACAGGCCACAGCACACACAGGATCACAGCACACACAGGCCACAGCACACACAGTATCACAGCACACACAGGCCACAGCACACACAGGCCACAGTACACACAGGGCCATAGCACACACAGGCCACAGCACACAAAGCACACACAGTATCACAGCACACAGAGGCCACAGCATACACAGGCCACAGCATACACAGGCCACAGCACACACAGGCCACAGTACACACAGGCCACAGCACACACAGACCACAGCACACACAGGCCACAGCACACACAGGCCACAGTACACACAGGCCACAGCACACATAGGCCACAGCACACACAGGGCCACAGCACACACAGGGCCACAGCACACATAGACCACAGCACACGCAGACCACAGCACACGCAGACCACAGCACACACAGACCACAGCACACACAGGCCACAGCACACACAGGATCACAGCACACACAGGCCACAGCACATACAGGGCCACAGCACACACAGGCCACAGCACATACAGGGCCACAGCACACACAGGCCACAGCACACACAGGGCCACAGCACACACAGGCCACAGCACACACAGGGCCACCTGGGTGAACTCTGAGGGCGTCATCTCTCCTCTATTTTAGGACCCTCCTTGCAGGTTCCCAATAGGCAACCTGGCTAGAGCAGCATGAAGGTCTGTAGTGTACTAGGCACTGGTGTGGCCACAGGAATAAAGTGTACCCAGCCCCTCTTCCCCTGCAGCAAATCCCATGCAACAATACTTCTTTTAGCTTTTACTTTAGGGAGGGCTTTATTTCTCCTAAAGAACCAGTCCACTTTCCATTCCCCCTTAACCCAGAAAGCAAGAAGATTGGGCATAATTTCTCTTTTTGCGTCGGTGGCCAGGAAGCTCGGAGTCAAATCTGAGCCTTGTCATTGTGCCATGTGTGTCTGCGGCCAGGCTGTGGTTCCCCCTTCTTCCCGGGCCCGGACTCCATGTATATTTTATTACGGTCATTTGCGAGCTGCCTTAAAGTTGGTGAGACTTTCCCGTCTTAGCTCTAGGCTTCCCCTCCGACTTCTTTACTCAGAAAGCTGCCCTTGGCTCTTATTTTATGGAGCTTTTGCCCGGATTCAGATGCGAGTGAGGGGCGGGGCTGTGGTGCCGAAGCCGCCAGCGAGGCTCTGACCCACTTGCTGTGCGACCCCAGACAGACCACATGCTCTCCCTAGGTTTTCGTTCCTCTCCTGAAATGAGGGACTGTGACAGAGCCCACCCAAGATGCTTTCCATTCTAGAATTCTGAGAGTGTGTTAGCCCTTGTTGGTGCCTGGGGTGAAAGCAGGGAGGGCACCGACTCAAGGATCCTAAGAACCAGGACAGAGATCTGGGAAAAAGGGGGAATCCGCAGACATGGAGGCCCCGTTTTCTCCCCCTTCCCATGATGCTCTAGAGCTGGAACCTCGGGAGCAGGTAGAGGAGCCAGGCTGAGGCTTGACAGCTCTATCAGCCAGGAAGCCCAGGGAAGCATATGCTGCAGCCAAGGTCACTGAAGGGCCTCCATCTGCCAGGAGCTGCTGGCCAGGCAGCTGCCCGGCTAGGGCCAGCCCCACGGTCCCTCTGTCCCCCACCCGTCCCCACGCTCTCTGCAGAGAGGCAGCCCTAGCATAGACCTGGGCGGTGGGAGGATGGAAACCGGTGTCCCACCTGCTGCTTCTCCCCACAGAGGAGGCCTGCCAGACATCGCCCTGGAGAGCCACCCACCGCAGTCGGTGTGGCAGAAGGTGCCAGGAATTTCAGAGCCACCCCCTGGGCCTGCTCTGACTTACCCTGAGGGGCAAAGCCAGTGCTATCTCTGAAGAAAAGAGGTGGTGGTAGTAGCCCGGCCGGTGTGGTTCAGTGGTTGTGTTGACCTGTCAAGTAGGAGGTCATGGTTCTATTCCCAGTTGGGGCACATGCCCGGGTTGTGGGCTCGATCCCCAGGAGGGGATGTGCAGGAGACAGCCGATCAATGATTCTGTCTCATCATTGATATTTCTGTCTCTCTCTCCCTCTCCCTTCCTCTCTGAAATCAATAAAAAATAAAATTGTTTTTAAAAGAGGTGGCAGTAGTAATAGCAAGAAGTGTCCGGTCTTCCAGTTGTCCAAGAACTTCCCCCATCCCTCCATACCCTGCCTGGGCTGGGTCCTGAAGAGACGGGCAGGGTCAGGAGGTGATTCCCACTGAATAATGAGGCAGCTGAGACCGAAAGAGGTTAAGGCCCAGGGTCACCAAGCAGGACCAGGAGGTGTGGCTCAGGGGAGCTGAGGGTCCCTCGGTGGTGGCCTAGCCCAGTACCTGCACTGAAGACTGGGCTGCAGCAGCTGCTGGAAGAATTGGAAACGGTGGTCCTCACAGTGAGGGCTTCTCCCTTGCCTGCGTGGCTGATTCTTAGGAGCAGGAGAGACACCCTGGTCAGGGAGAAGACATGAAGAATTTCTTCTTTTTATTTTTTTATTTTATTTTTTAAAATATATTTTTATTGATTTCAGAGAGGAAGAGAGAGGGAGAAATAGAAACATCAATGATGAGAAAGAATCACCGATTGGCTGCCTCCTGCACGACCCCTACTGGGGATTGAGCCCACAATCCAGGCATGTGCCCTTGACTGGAATCGAACCCAGGACCCTTCAGTCCGCAGGCCAACGCTCTATCCACTGAGCCAGACCAGCCTGGGCAAGAATTTCTTTTTAACAGCCTCCTTGCCCTGCTTACCTCCTGTTTCTGTGATGTCTGGTTTTATGGAAGCTTGAGGAGGCCAGGATGTAGGGATATAACCCCCTCATCTCACCGTGGTCTGAGTGTCTCCTGGGCAAGTAGATTTTTTCTCTTTTATGCAGCAAAATGGGATATATCCCAGATCTCTCCTATCATGAGACCTTCGTGATGCAGTAGAAATGCAGGTGCTCATGACCTGGCCCTCCAAGGTCTGACCTTGAGTGATCTTGCAACCTCTGCAGCTTCGGGTTTCCCATGGGTCGGATGGAACGGTCTCTACCTGGCCTCCCTCCACAGGGAGCGTGTGAGGACCAGATGGGGTGAGTGGATTTGCAAAGCCTTCCAAAGGGGCGGCCTTAGCGCCTGTCTCCCCCAGGCTGACCAGAGCAGGAGCAGCGGGGAAGCGCTGACCAAAGTCAGGAGGGTGGAGGAGGATGGTCCGAGCCTGTCCTGGCGCTCCTTGCCGAGCCACCCCGGGCAGCTCCCTTCCCTCCCTCGACCATGCCTGTCCTTTTGCAGATGTTCATTTTACACATGTGTTACATAGACTTTCACATTTGCTTTTTATGGAGATATAATTCACATACCATACCATTCCCCCTTTTAAAAGGTACACAATTCAGGGGTTTTTAGTGTAGTCCCAAAGTTGTGTATTCATCACCACTCTCTAATTTCCAAACATTTTAATCAACCCCAAAAGAAACTGCATACCAATTAAGTCACTTGCTATTCCTCCTTCCCCCGACCCTTGGCACCCACTAATCTGCCTTCTGTCTCTGTAGATTCACCCACTCTGGGCATTTCCGATAAACGGAATCCTACAATGTGTGGTCTCTGTGCCCGGCTTCTTCCCTTTAGCGTCATGCTGCCCAGGTCCGTGCCCGTGGTGGCACGTCAGCAGCTCGTCGTTTTTGTGACTAACTGGTATTCCGTTTCATGAATGTACCGCGTTTGTGTACCCCCTCCTCCATCGATGGGCATTCGGGCTGCTTCCTCCTTTGGCCCCCGTGGCCAGTGCTGCTGGGAACATTGCTGTGCAGGTTTCTGTGTGAACACCTTCTCCCGTTCCTCAGGGCACGTGCCCACTGGGGGAGTTGCTGCGTCATGTGATTCTATGTGTAACTTTTGAGGAACCGCCAGACGGTTTTCCACAGCAGCTGAACCACTTTACACCCCCACCCGCGATGCACGAAGGTTCCAGTTTCTTCACATTCTCACCCAGGCTTGCCCATCTTTTTTATCATAGCCATCCTAGCGGATGTGAGAGTATCTCATTGTGGGAACTGTATATGACATCGGTTTTTAATCTTCAAGTCCCTCTTTAAAAAGCCAGTTCCTGCCCGACCAGCACGGCTCAGTGGTTGCACGTCCACGTATGAACCAGGAGGCTATGTGCCCAGGGGGCGTGCAGGAGGCAGCCGATCAGTGATTCTCTATCATCTTTGATGTTTCGATCTCTCTCTTCCTCTTCCTTCCTCTCTAAAATCCATAAAAATATTTTTTAAATAATTTTTTAAAAAGTAAAATAAATAAAAATAAATAAAAAGCCGTCTTCCTTTAGATCGTCCATATGTAGGACACACACAAGAGGAGCCCCGTCAGGTGCAGTGGGGCAGGAGGCCCGAGCTCACCCCTCAGCAGTCCCAGAGGCAAGTTCGCCGGATGGTTCCCAGCCTGGAGTCTGACTCCCAGAGAGTCCTGTGCCGCAGCCACCTCAGCCCTCAGGCCCGTCCTGGTTGCCCTAGGAACCCAGACAGCATTGGCCCAGCGGTGGGTCTGCCCTGCCATTGAGCCGGGGTTGCCATGGTGAGAGGAGGCGTCCAGTGGCTCCCACCCGTGGCTCCAGCTCGGAGGGCAGCTCTGGCAGGACCAGGAAGCCGGCTGGAGAAACGCCGCCACTGCCTCCTTCCCAGGCCCAGGAAGGGAGGCCCTGGGTTTGGCTGGTAGCGCCGAGGAGGGTCGGGGTGGCTGGTCAGGTTGCAAAGCCAGTGGAAGGGTCACTGAACTCGGCTGTGAGTAGCCCTCAGAGCACAACCCTCTGCGATCCCCGTGGCCGCTTGGCACGCTGCCAGGCCGCTCTTTCTCCTCCCACGTCTCTCCGCATCCGCACTCTGGGCGCACCAGGCGCTCTGCCGTGTGATGGGTGGGGTGTTCCGCATTCCCGCGTTGCCTGGGCAGAGAGGGGACCCCCTCCCCAAGTTCTATTCTGCTGGTCGTGAGGCTCTGGTTTTCACAGCTGTCAGAGGCGTGAGTCACCAGTCGCAGATTGTTCTGTTCCCTGGCTGGGTTTTAGGATAGCTTTCTTCTTTCTGGATGGCTAATTCTTTGAAAAAGGATAATTTATAGGATGTGCAGGGACTTTCACTTAGCTCGAATATTAGATTAACCTGAGTGCCTGGCTTCTCCCCCGTGACTTGCTGGTGGAGTGAAATGCCATAGTGTCTTTAAAGGATGCAGCGTCCCAATTCTACAGCCGTGGGACCTGAAACCCGGGGCCCTAGTGATCGAAGGGGGGGAAAGCATGACGAGGGTCCATCGCTTCATTGACAGCCTGGAATTACAGAATCAGAAAAGGCTCTGGAAGCGTCTCAGACCATCTAATCCAATCTCTGGGCTTAGCAAACGTGCCTGTTTCAGCCATTGTGTTATGTACAGTGTGTGTTGGTTGTGTTCATTTGTATGAAACTCCCCAGAGGGTGGCGTTTCAACCCCCCGCCTGGCATGCAAGTGGTCATGACAGTAAGTGATGGGAGGCGTCCCAGCGTGTGGTGTGTGCGTGGGGACAAGGCGGGGGAGGGGGGGGCGGACAGGATGGTCGGACAGCCCAGGCAGAGCTGTGGGAGCAAAGAATGGTTTTCCTGTGGCAGGGGCGGGGGGGGCGGGGGGGGGAATAGCAGGCAGCTGAGAGCAGGGGGAAGGGTACAGGTGAGAGGGCCCTGGACCCCGGGGTTAAGAGTTTTGCCCTGATCTTTACTTAATCGGGCGCCTCCGGTGAATTTTGAGGGAGTTTCGGGCCCTCTTGTCCATCGCTCCCGCTGCCGCCCTGACCTGGGCCCTCTCATTCTTACCTGGGGTTTTGATAACCTCCTACCTCATCTTCCTGCCTCTACTCTTGTCCCTTCCCAGCCACACTCCACAAGGGCCCCTGCCCACGGGGCTTTCTAAAATGCAAGTCTGATGGTGTTCCTCCGTGACCGCCTGTGCCCAGAGGGCGGGCAAGACCCTGGCTGATGCCGCTCCGCGTGGCTGGGCCCCGCCTTCCCCTGCAGCCTCGCCCCCCTCACCCCCACTGTGACTCCGCCCTCACCAGGCCCCTCGTGTCCTGAGCAGCTGTGCCTTTGTCTGGGCCTCTTGCTTCCTGCTCACTTTCCCTGTCTGGTGAACTCCTACTCATCCTTCAGGGCCCCGTGCACATTTCTTTTTAGAGCAGCTTCCCCTGGCCTTCCTGAGGCCGCCATTGCGCCTTGGGTGCGTTTCTGTTCTGAGGGTCACATTGCATTGCAGTGATGCCCTTCTGACTGACTGGCATTCCCCTTTGTGAGGGTCTGTCCGGTGATGGGCCCTGGGCTCAGCCCCACCCGTGCATCATCCCGTGTCATTCCCACAGTGACCACAGGGGGCGCCTTCTGGCACAGCCCCCGGACAAATGAGGAGGCCTGCGGCTGCAGGCGACAGAGCTGGGATTTGGGCCCACATCTGTTGGACTCTTCCTGCATCTCCCTCTGCTGTTCCCTAGATCCTCCAGTATCCCCCCGGACCCCCTGTGGGTCCTCAGGAAATGTTGGGCGTGTGAGGGACTGGCCACAGGGCTGGGTTCGGCAGGGCGCCCTGGTCTGGCAGGTGGGGAACTGGAGGGAGGCAGGAGGGAGAAGGGGCTGGAGTTACTTGGGGTTGACGTGATGAGAGACTGTGACCCATGGCTAAGGGTTTCCTTCCCGCCCTCCGTTCCAGTGGCAGCCTCTGGCCACCTGGGGACAGGCCTGCGGGGACTCTGGGCCAGCAGGCAGCGTGGTGACAAATGCCATGGCAACCTGCCTCCTCTCGGGCCTGGAGGGGAGGGAGGAGCTGAGAGCGCACAGGCCCCACACTGGGACTTCTGAGCAGGATCCTAGAAAGGTGGCTGCCTTGGGCCTGGGTGACTTCTGCCCTCCCCTGAGGACGCCCGCCTGCAAGGTCCCGTCCCAGCAGGGGAAACGCCACTTCCCCTCCGCCCTGGATGAGGGGCTGGCCCTGGCCTCCCAGGAGACTGTGGGCTTTATCCAGGTACAAACGCAGTCCCCTTCCCACCCCGCCACCCCCCACCCCCACCCTCCTGTCAGAAAGGAAGGAAGGAGCTCAAGAGGCGGAGGCGTGGGGTTGCCAAGCAAGGTAGGGGAGGGACAGCTGGGACAAGGCCCTCATTGTACCGAGGCCACACGCAGCTCCCAGGCAGGCCAGGCATCTGCCTGCCTCCCGGGACCTGGGACTAGAATTCCACTTGGCCTTTCCCACCCAAGCTACTTAGCAACACGCATCCCAGCCGGCCTGGAAGAGCGCGGCGCGTGCTCAGATCTGAGTCCTGCCTCTGCTGAGAGGGCCTCCTGGAGGCACAGCCTCCGCTTTGCCTCCTCCCAAAAGCAGGGGGAGGCGGGGATGTGGGTCGATGCCGGTGAAGCGGGCTGGCGGGGACCAGCACCCAGGGTCTGTCAGACCTGCGGCCGCGTGGCCTTGGCCAAACTGTGATCACAAACCCTGCTTGCCTGGAAGGTTGGTATCTGCAGACATGGGCAGGGCACACAAACGCACTCAGCAGGGTCACCTGGCCGCACGGGGTTCAGTCCCCGGCAGGTGATCCCGGAAGCCTTGGCCCCCCCAACGAGGAAGGACCATCAGCCCCAGCCCCCCCAGCTGCGCCCGGCCCAGCCCTCCTGTGCTCTGGAGGCAGGCGGCCGGCCATTGGTGGCTTCCTGACAAGTGTGGGGGCACCGTTGTTGCCCCAGCCCCTGTCCCGTGGTTCCTCCTCCAGGTCCGGCCCGACGGTCCCAGAAGGCCCTGCCTGGGTGACGGGGCGTGATGGGTGGGCCGCGTCACCGAGCGAGGGCGAGCAGCTCAGGTGACAGGCCTGGTGTCGGAGGCTCCTGCGCCGGCACCTGACACCTCGTGCGGACAATGCGGGCTGTGTCTGGCCGTCCAGGGGACGGGCCGCATCTGTGTCACAGCCAGGAAACAGGCCACTGAGGAGCGCCTTTGTCTGCTCAGGAGGCAGCCCCGCCGCCGGCCAGGATGGCCAGGCTCCCCGGGGGCCCTGACTCGGGAAGGGGTGGTGCCCTGGCCCGGGGACTCCAGGGTGTGAGGTCCAGCCCCTGAGCGTCTGGTGTTGGCCCAGCCACCACTGGGTGTGACTTGGGCCCGTGCCTTCCCTCGGGACTCCTCACCTGTAAAGGGACTAACCACAGCACTTCCTCTTAGGGTTGTTGGGAGGCGTCGATGGCGGAATGTACGTAACGTGCCCGGCCTGGGGTCTGAGACGAGGAGCGGGCTTGGTGAATGCTTGTTTCCCGGCATGGGGCCAGGTCTGGGGTCCAGCGTCCTCGGCGAGTCTCCTGTGACCCAGGCTACTGCCCTGAGCGTGGAGGAAGGGGACGGGTCTCTGGAGCCGGCACAGGACTAGCATGTTGGCTGCAAGGGCCCAGGCCCTCCACCTTGGACGCCAGGAGCCCTGGGCTGGTGCCCAGGCAGCCACCTCCCCACAGCAGCTCACACCCCGCCTGGCCTGGGGCCTCCCCTCCTTAAACCCCTGTAGGGTCCCGGGAGAGGGGCCTAGTGACTCCTAGGCCGGAGCCAGAGGGCCTGCGTCCCCCACCCACTGTCAAGAGGACCAAGGGTGGGCCTCTGCAGGCTCGGTCACTTTCTACTGGGCCCAACCCCAGAGACACCCCGAGGGGGGCTTCTGCTCCCACCGCCCAGCCCTCACCTGCTCTGAGCCTGCGCCCTGAGCTCCTGTGCATGGCAGGATCAGCACGCGCTCCTGCATGGGTGCGGGCATGTGTGTGTGCGGCACGTGTGCGGGAGGGCCGCTGCATGTCCTGCACCGTGCACAGGTCCCCTGAGCATGTTCACGTGGAATGTCGGGCATGGTGCCTTTTCATGACCGTGTGTGTCCATACGTCTTTCTACACGTGTGCTGGTCTGTTGGTCTGTCTTGTCTCCCCTGTAGACGGGAAGCCCCGAGCCACACGCCAGCAGGCACTCTGGGACGGTGACGTCGAGACTAGCCCAGCGTAATTTGGGGGTCCTGGTCCTGCTCCGGGAGCCTCCAGCCTGCAGCCCCCGCCGAGGAGGGAGGATCGGGGTCTGAGTGCAGGGACCCAGGGGGCTGGCGTGTAGCATAGAGGACGCGGTGCTGCCGGGGGTCGGGAGGCGCTGCCGATGCCTGTGTGACCTTGGGCGACGCCTCCGCTCCGTGCCGCACGGTCGCCCATCTGGAGAGCACGGGGTTGGACTGATGATCTCTGGCTGCCCTGAGGCTCTGCCAGTCATTTTAAGTCGGGTGCCCGGAGCCAGCTGTGGCCAGAGCCTGGCCTGCCAGGCCCTCGCTCCGTCCTGGGTGCCCTGCTGAAGGGCGAAAGGAGAAGCCATGCCGGGCAGCGGCCCCAGCGAGAGGATGACCTGGCCCGGCCCGGCCCTCGCCGCGGCCCCCCCAATGCGCCCTCTCTCCTCAGCCCCGGGGACACCACCCATCCCACCCCTCACCCGGACCCGCAGCCTCATGGCCATGTCCCTGCAGGGCAGTAGACGGGCCTCTGCTGGATCCCGCAGGTGAGTCTCCCCCTGGCCCAGACCTTGGCCTCAGAGGATGGGAGGGGTGTCCCCACTCTGCCACCCCCTTGCGAGGATTTCCCTAGTTTTCCCATCTCTAAAATGGGCTGCTGACGCTTGCTCCTCCTGGAACTGTTTAGGGCTCGCCTGGCACGGTGGGTGTAAAGTTCTCTGAAGGCACACGCCATGGGGTTCCCGCCCACATCAGTGCTGTTTGACCTTCACCGTTAGAGGGATGTCCCACCGTCCTCCACGCAGCTCCCTCCTGTCTCCCCCCGCCTGCCCCATTCTTCTCCACCTGGGACTCGGTCCATGCAGGACCTCCTCCTCTGGGCTTGGGGGACCCTTTAGGGGCACATTCCCCCCCTCGCCCCCCCGTTGGGCTGCAGCCCTGTCCAGCCTCCATTCCTGCCCTGGGGAGTCAGGAGGACCGGCCTCCTTCTGGTTTTCCATCTTGATTTGCACTGTCTGTTCTGTCACCCTGTCTGTGCATCCCCGATTCTCCTCTGTTTCTCTCCCGGCGGTGACCCCGAAGTGGGGGCGCTTTGGGCCGCAGCGGCCTGGCAGTGCTCGCCCAGTGTCCGCAGCTGCCCACCAGCCAGAACGAGCACCTGCCCCTTCTTCCCGCCTCCAGGCGCACCTCTCCCCCCGTGAGCATGCGGGACGCCTACGGCACCTCCTCTCTCAGCGGCAGCAGCACCTCGGGCTCCTGCAAGGGCAGCGATGGCAGCCCCACGCCCAGGTAACGACCTCCCCTCCAGCCTGGCCTGGCCCAGCTGCCTGGGAGCCTGGGTACCCTGGGGGGCGGGGTGGGGGTGTCCTAACCACCCCCACACTCCCTGGCTGTCCAACCCCAAGCAGGTCACGTCCTCTCTGAGCCTCTATTCTTGTGTCTGTGAAATGGGTGTGATATGTCCAGCTGTGAGTCTCCAAAGACAGTGTCCTAGGCCCACGAGAAGGGATGCTTTCAGGACCAGGCGCCACAGGCGGCAGCTCTCTGCACGTCAGAGGCCGCCTCCTGCCTTCCTGCTCCCCCTCCTCGGGGTGTAGCTCTTGTCCTCGTCACATGTGGCTCCCACACCTCCAGGCAGCGGGCTGATGCCCAGGAAGGAAAACGGGAAAAGCCCAAAGCCCCACTCCCCGGCCCCCGGCTCATGTTTCCTGACGGGGACCCCTCCCCGGGAATCCTGTGTGCGCCTCCCTGTGGAGCTGGGTGATGTGCGGGCCCAGGTCGGGCAGAGCTGTGTGCTCCTGGGCACAGCGTTGGAGGGCACCTCGCAGCTTCTGCCGCTTGCTTTCCTGGGGGCAGCATGAGGGTGGCAGAGGTGAGCAGGTCTGGAAAGGAAAGTGGGGGAAAAGGGCTGAGTTGTGCCCTCAGCAAAGGCGAGCAGAGACCTGAGAAGCGGGATCGGGCTGGGAGGCAGGGCAAGGGGAGCCGTGGGTCCTCGAAGACCAGGGAGTTCGAGCTGGGACGACGGCACAAGCCTGTGCCCAGCGTTGAAATGCAGGGGGAGGCAGAAGACTGTGGGCTGGGGATTCGGTCACTTCTCATCCCCACCTCTCCATCCGACACTGGTAACGGCCGTCGGTGGGGCTTTGGTCCTCCTTGAGCGTCATGGCCGGAAGACGGCCTGCAGCCCCGTGGCCAACGCACCCGCTGGGAGGACTCGTCTGCCCGTTCCAGTGGAGAGCGTGTCATTTGTGTGAAGTGATGTTCGGGTTGTGCTGAGGCAACAGTTCTCAGTGTTGTCCAGCATGACACACGAGTGATGGGTGACACACGTGTGCGGGACCCATGTCCCAGCATTCCGTTTGTAACCCCACTCCAGAACACAGGGCATGAGGAAGACGGAGGCGTACACTTACATTTTAAAGTGTATGCATCCATCTTCAGAGAGAGGAAGGGAGAGGGAGAAAGGGATAGAAACATCAATGACTAGAGGCCCGGTGCACAAAATTCATGCATGGGGGTGGGGGTTGGGGGGTGTCCCTCAGCCCAGCCTGCACCCTCTCCAATCCAGGACCCCTCGGGGGATGTCCAACTGCCGGTTTAGGCCCAATCCCTAAACCGGCAGTCGGACATCCCTCTTGCAATCCGGGACTGCTGACTCCTAACCACTCACCTGCCTGCCTGCCTGATCGCCCCTAACTGCTCCCCTGCCTACCTGATCGCCCCTAACTGCTCCCCTGCCTGCCTAATCGCCCCTAACTGCTCTCCCCTGCCTCGGCCCCTGCCACCGTGGCTTTGTCTGGAAGGACGTCCGGAAGATGTCCAATCTAATTAGCATATTGCCCTTTTATTAGTATAGATGAGAGAGAATCATTGATCAGCTGCCTCCTGCACGCCCCCTACTGGGGATTGAACCCACAACCTGGGCATGTGCCCTGACCAGGAATTGATCCATGACCTCCTGGTTCATAGATCGACACGCAACCTCTGAGCCACACCAGTCAGCCTAGATGCAGTTCTGATTAGTTAATAACTATTTTTTAAAATATCTTTGTACTAGTGGCCCATTGCACGAAGATTCATGCAATAGGCCTTCCTTTGCCTGGCTGCCAGCACCAGTTTTCTTCTGGCATCCAGGACCCAGGCCTTTGGTCTGGCCACAGCAGTGAGGCTTGGCTTCTCCGCTCCGGTTGCTCCCTGCCCCTCCTTTTTTTTTTTCCCCAGCTCCTCGAGCGGAGGCCAGGGCTGGATGGAAGCCTGGGTCGCCCCCGGTGACCCAGGCCCCCAGGCCCCCAGCCCCTCCTTGAGCGGAGTCCAGGGCCGGCCGGAAGCTTGGCTTCCTCCATCACCGGGAACAACCCAAGCCTCCTGCTCGCTCCAGCTCCATGGCCTCTGCCATCTTCAGTCGTCTTCAGTCTTTGCTCTGTGCCTGCATATGCAAATTAACCGCCATCTTTGTTGGGTTAATTTGCATAGTCACTCTGATTGGCTGGTGGGTGTAGCGGAGTGGCGGAGTGATGGTTAATCTGCATGTTTCTCTTTTATTATATAGGCTTGATTTCAGAGAGGAAGGGAGAGGGAGAGAGAGAGATAGAAACATCAATGATGAGAATCATTGATTGGATGCCTCCTGCATGCCCCCTACTGTAGATCGAGTCTGCATCCCGAGTGTGTGCCCTGACTGGGAATCAAACCGTGACCTCCTAGTTCATGGTGATGCTCAACACTGAGCAACACCAGCTGGGCCACTTAAATTTTTAAAAGTTCATAATTGACAACTTTAGTATTTTTCCTTTCAGTAGCAGATGTTTGTAATGCATGTCATACCTGCAGCCCCGGGGGGGTCCCAGCCCAGAGGCTGACCTCTGCCGGGGAAGGGTCCTCTCACCCACAGAGAGCCTGCTGCCCTCGGAGAGCCTGCTGCGGGCCAGCAGGGGCCGCGCGGTGGCCTCCCTTACAGATAGCTGGGCTCTCCGAGGGAACAGCGGAGAGGCTTGAATTATAATACACTCCCTGTGTACAAATGTTTTCCCACAAAGATAGAGCTAGTGACTAAAATGTGCAAGTGTTAAATGTTATATTGGGGAAACACTCATGAAGCAAATGGAAAGGTTAAAAGAGTTGCTTCCTCTCTCAGCCTCAGCACTTACTCGCGTAACTCACCCTGGTTCCTCTCCTCCAGGCATGGGGAGGAGACCTTTCACTCGCCACAGAGCTGTGTCCCCAGCAGTCCTTGCAGGGGCCAGGAGCCCACAGGGCCAGCGCATGGGGCCGCAGGGCTCTGCTGGCTTGCTTGTCCTTTGGAAAGAGATTTCTTGCACCACCATAGAGGCACCCTGAGCTCCACCCCACGCCTCCTCTGCCCTCATCACAGAAAACAGGAGCGATTTGGCGCTGCAGCAGTGGCCCTCCCCGGCCTGCTTTTCCAGGCCCCTCACATGCCATCGTCCCTCCCTAGACCTGGGAGCCCCCCGCCCCAAAGGACCCGAGTTGGGGGCAGCAAGTCCCCTGCCAAGTTGTGTGAAAAACCTGCCCAGGGTGTTCAGCCAAGACCCAAGGCGGGAGGAGGGATTCATGAACAGAACCACCAGCAGGCAGGAAGCTGGGAGCCGAGGAGGCCGGGCCAGGCTCTGTTGGTGGAATTGAGGTGCCCTCCTTCTCGGGGTGAAAGCCTTGGCCCTCCCTTCTCTACACTGGTGGGACCAGGGTGCACTCACCATACACACGCCTGTGCCACCTCGTAATGGGGAGCATGTGGCCTCCGGAGCAGTGCACAGCCAGCCCGCTGCCACCTCGGGTACATCGGGTCAGATCCAGCCGTGTCCACATGTGTGCTCACATGTGCCCCGGAGAAAAGGGGGGCGTGCACTTGTATGAGTCCATGCATGGTGTCCTCACATGTGCCTGTGCCCGTAGAGAGAGGGTGGGCATGGGTGTGTACTCATGTCTGTGGACATGCAGGCGCAAATGGACTGGGAGTCCGTGTGCTCCGATGTGCACGCCCAGTGAGTGTGTGTGCGGGTTCGAGGAGGGAGAGCCTCCAGCCCCGGCCTCGTTCTCGGGTTGGGAGACTGGGCGCCTGAGCTCTCTGGGACTGGACTGATGGAGATGGTGTCAGTATGTCCTACAGTATGTCTCCCCACCCCCAACTAGTGGAGCCAGGGCTGCCCACCTGACGCTGTGGTTTTCACTCAGAAGAGCTCTGATAACGCCCACCTTCCAGAAGAGGGCGGGGTGTCCTGGGGCCCACGGGGGCCTGTCCGGGAGGCCTGGCCTGGAGCCCTGGTGGCCGTGGACCTGGGTGGTGGGGCTGGCATCCTCTTGCTCCCTGGAGGCACGGGCCTACCCCTGGCTCTGCTCTCCGTCCCTCCTGGCTGATGAGCGCCCCTTGCAGGCGCTCCATGAAGTACATGCTGTGCAGCGACAACCATGGCATCAAGCCGCCCACCCCGGAGCAGTACCTGACCCCGCTGCAGCAGAAGGAGGTGTGCATCCGGCACCTGAGGGCCAGGCTGAAGGACACGCAGGACCGGCTCCAGGACCGGTGAGCAGGTGGCCAGGGGCAGCCCTTGGCAGCCCTGGGGGCACGCTCCACACTCCGAGGCACCAGGGCCCTGGGCCTCGCTGGGAGGAGGGGGTGGCTTGGGGAGCCCATTTCCAGAGCACCTGCGGGTCCCCGTCCCCCCTGAGTTGCTGTCTTTGACCTCAGGAAGCTGCTTGGGGCCAGGCCAGGAGCAGTTTCTCCCAGGAGGGCTTGTCGGGCTTCCCACCCAGGGCAGGGCTCTCCCGGGTTGAGCCGGCAGCCCCTTTGGCCACTTCTCCCTGGCTCCTTCCCTCCTGGGCAGGGGTGCGCAGGGCTGTCTTCCCGGCCTTCCTTCTCTGTGAGGGAGGAGCAGCCCGTTGGCCCTGCTCGTCCCCAGGGGACTCCTGACCCACCAGTTCAGGCCCCAGAGCCTTCCTCCTCGTCTGTTATAGATGATGTTCAGTCAGGAGACATCTTTGAGCTCCTCCCCAGCCCAGGGGTCTCCCAGGACCCCCTCGGGCCCCCCTAAGTGCGTTCTTCAAACCTGAGGGCCAATGCTTGGCCTCCCCCCACCCCGCCCCCGTCCAGGCCGGTGGCCTCATCTTCAGGGCCGCCCTCCGATCTCCTCCTCGCCTCCACCATCTTCTCCAACTGTGTTGATTTTGATGTGCAGCCGACCGGGAGCTGTGGGGCGCTCCGGGGCCCTGGAGGGCGGGGCCAGCCCCCACGACCAGGTCTTCCTTCATCTTCTTTTCACATATGACAGCTCTATTGGGTTGTAAATCACATACCACACAATCTGTTGTTTCTGTTATAGTCACAGAACTCTGCAACCATCACAGTATCTAATTCCAGAACATTCCATCACCCCAGAAAGGAACCCACTCCCAGCAGCAGTCATGCCCGCTTCTCTACATCCCCCCAGCCCCTGGGAACCACGAGTCTCTGTCTCTACAGACTTGTCGGTTCCGGGCACTGCAGGTCACGGGAAGCACACAGTTCGCACGCCACCTCTTCCTCGAACCGTGGCAGCTGCAGGCGGCATCTGGGCCTCCTTGTCTGCAGGGCTGGGGTTTCTGTTTTTCTTTCCCCTCAGCGATGCCCTGGGTCTGCTGGGCTGTCTGCACGGAGGTCTCAGGAAGGAGGCGGCCCCTCTCACAGCTTCGAGAGCTGGCCTGGGCTCCGAGCAGGCCGCGTGCCCTGCCGTGGAGGGCCTACACCTTAACCCCTGGCCGCTCCCCGCCTGCTACCCTTGCGGGAACCTGTGGCTGTTCACCACCGGCTTCACTCCACACGCTCTCTGTATCCACTTTGGTGCCTGCCGTTCTAGCGGTCGCCTCCCTCTCAGTAATCCTTTACACCCTGTGGTTTCGGAGGCTGTGTCCCCACTTCCTGGGATGGCCTTTCCCCATCTGACTTTCTTGGCAAACTTATCCTTCAGGACTCAGTTCAAAGATAAAGCCCCAGGCAAGACTGGGAAGCCACAGCCCCGGGGACCCTGCTGGCTCCTAGGAGAGGGGGCAGGTGCCCGCAGAGCTGAGCATGCCCAGTGCCTTCTTCCAAACTCACTCTTCCTCCCTGGGCTCCATGTCAGTGAGGAGGGTCCCCGTGGGATGAGCCCCCCACCCTGAGACGGGAGGAGTGAAGGGCGAGTACCCCCATACCTGTACCCCCAACATCGCTGTTGCTGCTGCTCTGAGCCTGTTGCTGCCGCGGCGCCGAGCTGTGTCCCGTCAGCGGTCTGTCCCCTTCCGGTGACCCAGGCCCCTCGGCGCACTGCGGCTGCGATTCCTGGGCGCACTTCCTGAACTGCATTTCCGATCTCACTTCGAAAATAAACGATGCTTGATCTGGGACTGTCATTCGAATGGGATCGAGAACCCCAAAGTGACGTTGTGCCACTTGTGGGCTGCATTTGCACGAACGCCGGGCCGGCGGCTGCATGTGGCCGTGTCGCCGAGGGGTGAGCTGAAGGAGGGACCCCCAGCCGGTTCCAGGCTCACTGCTTTCTCACTGCTCTGTCCATCCTGGTGTTAGCTCTGGACTTGATGGCATCTTTGTCAAACTCACCTCCCTCCCCCAAGCCCCGTCAACTCAGGGACTTAAACAGCCCGAAAGTTTCTGGACAAGAGTCTGCTGACTGTCGGGTTCACCTGGCACTTGCCTCTTCCCTCAGGAGTAGCTGCGTGCCTTTTTTGCCCTTTTTTTTTTTTTTGGCTTTCCTCTTTATAGTAGATATAAAACAGAAACGTCCCCCCGGATGAAAGAGTGCCACCCCGTTTCATCGTTCCCCTCTGATTGCCCACTTCTCCCTCCACTTGAGGGAAGATGTAGCATTACCAGCTTCCCTCCCCGCCCCTGCCCCCTGCCCCCATGTTGCAGGTGGTCATTTAAAGCCGCCAAACAGGAGGCCACATCCCTTCCCACAGAGCAGATTGTAGGTTTCCTTCTGTGGTTATACGTTAAGATTTTTAAGGATGTCTTGGGTTTTTATAGCAGGAGCACCTTGAAATTGAGACTCTTTACCGTCTACTCTGCAGGCGATGGATTTAAACGTGGACAGGCCTCTGCATTACGGCCCGGAGGGGGTGGGATGCCGTGCTGTCTCTTGCCCCATTTCTTCTCCCCCCTCCCTCCCCCCTCCCTTCCCTCCAGGAGGAGGCCTCTCCTGTCTTTACCCCTTGGCCCTCTCCCACCCCCCTCACCCTGAGGAGTAAGGAGAAGGAAGGAGCATTGAGTAGATCCTGGTTTTAGCTCTGTGAGCCGGCAGCACAGGCCGTCTGTCCGTGTGACAGCCCCCTCCGGACCTGTCCCCCTGGTGGCAGAGCCAGGCCAGCAGTGAGCATGTGTCTCGTCCGCCACAGGGACACCGAGATCGACGACCTGAAGACACAGCTGTCACGCATGCAGGAGGACTGGATCGAGGAGGAGTGCCACCGCGTGGAAGCCCAGCTGGCCCTGAAGGAGGCCCGCAAGGAGATCAAGCAGCTCAAGCAGGTCATCGACACCGTCAAGAACAACCTGATTGACAAGGACAAGGGGCTGCAGAAGTACTTCATGGACATCAACATCCAGAACAAGAAGCTGGAGACGCTGCTGCACAGCATGGAGGTGGCCCAGAACGGCACGGCCAAGGAGGACGGCGCCGGGGAGTCGGCAGGCGGCTCCCCCGCCCGCTCCCTCACCCGCAGCTCCACCTACACCAAGCTGAGCGACCCGGCCGTCTGCGGGGACCAGCCCCCTGGGGACCACCCTGGCTCCTCCACGGAGGACGGGGCTGACAGTGGCTTCGTGGCCAATGATGACACCATGAGCCGGACGGATGTGCTGGAGGCCAGCAGCCTGCTGTCGTCGGGGGTGGACTGCGGCCCCGAGGAGGCCTCGCTGCACAGCTCCTTCAGCCTGGGGCCCCGCTGCCCAGCCAGCAACACCTACGAGAAGCTGCTGTGCGGCATGGAGGCTGGCGTGCAGGCCAGCTGCATGCAGGAGCGTGCCATCCAGACAGACTCGCTGCAGTACCAGCCTGACCTAGACACCATCCTGGAGAAGGTGACCAAGGCCCAGGTCTGCGGGACGGGTCCCGAGTCAGGGGGCAGGTGCCCGGAGCCGGACCCCCAACCCCCAGGGCCCAGAGACCCCAACTCAGCGGTGGTGGTGACGGTGGGTGATGAGGTGGGTGATGAGCTTGAGGCCCCGGAGCCCATCACCCGCGGGCCGACCCCACACCGGCCCGGTGCCAACCCCAACCCCAGCCTGTCGGTGAGCGTGGCGTGCCCCGTGGAAGAGGAGGAGGAGGCGGCCGAGCCCAAGAGCTACTGGAGCCGCCACTACATCGTCGATCTGCTGGCCGTGGTGGTGCCCGCTGTCCCCACGGTGGCCTGGCTCTGCCGCTCCCAGCGGCGCCAGGGCCAGCCCATTTACAACATCAGCTCCCTGCTGCGGGGCTGCTGCACGGTGGCCTTGCACTCCATCCGCAGGATCAGCTGCCGCTCGCTGAGCCAGCCGGGCCCCAGCACTGCCGGCGGCTCCCAGCTCTGAGGCCCTTCCTGGCCAGGGGCTCGGGCGGCCTGACCACTGATTGTCGGGGTGCCGTCCTCCCTCTCGCACATCCCCGGGGGGCATCATCTTACTTAGTTCTGGGTTCGGAAGTGGTGTTTTCTGGCTGTTAACAGTGTGGGGGCTGGGGGTTGGAGCTTGGACAGGAGAGAGGGGAAGAGAGACCAAAGGCAGGGAGGCCCGCTGTAGGACCAAGTGCAGAGGAGTCCTCACCCCGGCCCCTCCGCTCGGCCCTTCACAAGGGCGGCCCCTGCTCAGGAAGTCTCTGGTGTACTGAGCTGGAGAGGCTGGACCTCAGTTGCCCACTTCAGTCTCCCCATCCTCCACCCCCCACATCCCGTTCAGTTCCCTGATCACGCCACACCACCCCTGCCCTCCGCCCGGCGTCTGGACCAGTATTATCTCCTCAGGTGCAGGCAGCTGCGACCCAAAGTGCAGGCTCCTGACCCAGGACTCTGAGCAGAGCCTGAACTGCCGGGCCTGGCTGGAGCCCCAGCCCCTCAGACTGCTCCACACTCGGGTGAAAGGTGGAGATGGGCAAGAGGGGCCGAGGGCAGTGTGGGTTCTGCATCTGTCGGCCCCAGACCTTCCCTACAGTCCACTTTCCTCCTGACACGTCTGGGCGTCAGATAATTCTTCCTGTGAGAGCTAAGCCAGACGGCTCGGTGCTGGGGGAGGAATGCTCCCGTCCAGAGTGCCGGCACGAGGAGAGGAGGCGGGCTGGCAGCTCGGGCCCCTCCGGCCTGAGATGAGGCCCTGTGGTCTGGGAGGCCGGGCTGCACTCAGCAGTCCTCAGCTGGTGCGGACAGCCAAGGCCATCATGGCCCTGGAGCGCACCCCGACTTTCTCTGGGGCCTCGGGCCCAACTTCTGCTTTGCACTGTGCTCACTCGGGGGCTTGGTTCTCATGTATCCGGACCTCCTGAAAGGGGGCTGCTTACTGTCTAGGGTGAGGGTTCCCGGATCTTAGACTCATGTGCCTCAGGAGGAATTACTGCAGGATGAATGGCAAGACGGAACTGAAGCCATGTTGCCGTCCAAGCCAAAGCAGGTGCCCTGGGTGTTCGTGGGGTGGGGTGAGGGGGAGCCCGCAGACACCCTGCTCCCAGCCCGAGCCCAGCCTGGGAAGGCTCACTGTCCTCCTTCCATCCCCAGGACCACATCAGGGCCCCCAGAAACGCTGCTGACCTTTTATTACCATTACTAGTGCCCCGGTACACGGATTCATGCACATTGAAGGGAAATTAATTAGAATGTGGCTGGTGGGGCGCGACTGGGTGAGACAGGCTAGACACGCCCTGGAGCCAACCTCCCGTGGTCCCTCCCCGCTGGCCACACCTAGGGCAGCGCTGGGGCTCAAAGGCATCTGCGGAGTGAGCGGGGCCCCTCTGGCAGGTGGGGTCCCTCAGCCTGGCCTGCGGGGATCAGGCAACACTGGCTCTCTGACATTCCCCGAGGGGTCCCGGATTGCGAGAGGGCAGTTCTCGGGTGATGCACCCCGGAATCTGGCTCCCTCCTCTCTGGTTCCAGGGTGCATCACCCGAGAACCACTGCTGCCAAGTCACCGCAGCTCAGCAGCTCCTGCATTGAGCGTCTGCCCCCGGTGGTCAGTGCGCGTCATAGCTACTGGTCAGACGGATGGTCACTTAGCCTTTTATATAGATAGATAGATTATTTTACAAAGTAAACCCGGTCCTTTTTCCCTTCAGGGCTTACACCCATCTGGTTGTCCCATCCACTCTTCAGAGTTAGGCCCCACACTTGGGGGGTTGGTGGGACCCTGTGTCCTACTCACCCCTCTGGCCTATGGGACACTGGTTCTCTGCCAAGGTTGCTTGCCCACCCCTGCTGCTCCGGAAGCCGTTGCCTGACTCACGGGCTCTGCCCTTCCTTTCTGCGCCCTCCCCTCACGGGGGGCAGCGCCTGCATGCACTGGGAGTGGGCAGCCGGCCCAGCCATTGGGGCAACAGCCCCCTCTGCGACGCGCTTTGTGCCTCCAAAGCTCCCCTCCTCGGTCTGGGCCTCAGGCCAGCCTTCCTTTGTGGAGCACCTCCCACCCCAGCCGAACTGAACCCGAGCTCCTGGGGCCTGGCCAGGGCTGCCCAGGGACGCTGGGGCCGTGGCATGGGGGCAGGACAAGCCCAATCCAAAGCCAAGCCGGGACCGGCCGGGACCCAGCCTCCTGCGCCGTGGACTCACGGGCCACATAGTGTCTCCTTAGAATCAGGCAAAGCTTTGCTGAGGAAATAAACATATGACTCTATTTGACAACATAAAATCTATATATTTTTCACCACTGGAATTGAGTGGCGCTGCGTAGCCCCTCTGCTCTTGTCCGTGTCTTGCTGTCTGTGGCCTTCCTGTTGTGTCTTATGTTTTGGTGGATGTGGTCAGGGCTGGGGCCACAGTCAACACTGTCTGCTGCCGGAGAAGCCACTGGTGAAGGGCTGGCCGGGCTCGGACCCAAGGCCTCTGGGTGAGGTGAGTGGGTCCAGCCGCCACCCTCTGTGCCTCCTCTGGCCTGAGACTGGCCTGTCTGGGTCCCAGGGGCCCTGCTCTCAGCATTGAGGGTCCTCTCTCTTGGGAGGGAGGGGTCTGGTGGGGCCTTGGACGGGCGTTTCTTTGTGTTAGTGGAGGCGGCGGCGTACCGGCAGCCCTGAGACAGACCGGGGGACCCTGTTGGCCAGTGGTCCCGCAGGGCTCCTGCGTGTCTGCGTGTGTGTGCTCATGTCCGCATCTATGCAAAAGGTGCAGCGCTCCCTGTGCGGCTGCAGGCGGTGGAGGTGGGGCCTGTCCCCCTGACTGTGCAGGGCACAGAGTGTGGGCTGTTGAGTGCTCATTCTGCACGTGTCTGCTTAACGCCTCCTCCCGTTGGGCTGACCTTTCCCGCCTGCCCTCCGCTTCTGGAGCAGAAATCCGTGGGCCCCCTTTCGCCAGCCTCTGCCAGAGCGGATGGTTAGGTCCAAGGGACAGTGTTTCCAGGAGTCACTTTCTGGAAACGCTGGCCCCGTGGAGCCCAGCGGGGAAAAGTGGCTTCTTCATTGTAGGGTCCGGGCCAGAGCGGCCCTGCTGCTCCTCTGGTCCAGGCTCAGGCCGAATCAGAGTCGGGCCAGGACTCTGCACACGGAGCTGGCCCGGGCGGAGTTTACTGCCTGTCTCCCAAGGGGATGACTTAGCGCTTCACTGAACACCCTCCCAATCGCCACTCGCACAGCTCGCCGGCAGCAGCACAGGTAGCTGACGGCCTTGGGGAGGGGCGGGCAAAGGACAAGGTTCTGGGGCAAAGGTCTACGGAGGGGCCTTTGCCCAGTGACCTCATGATCCCCTCTCTGACCTGGGGGCACAGTGCACCCCAGTCACAGTGCACACTCACACTCGGCCATCCCCTTGACAGAATTCAGGGGCCCGGGAAGGGGGGAGGTGGGGAGGGGCATTCACTTTGGTCTCCTTTGTCCTTTTGTTCAGACAGAGTTGTACCTGCAGCAGACGACTCTGAATTAAAGCATGAAAACACACACGACCCTCGGCCTGTTTCTTGATGTCTTTTTTCTGAGGTGGGGGGTGAAGGGGGCTCAAGCTGTCCCCACCCGCGTGGGAGGCAGAGCGTGCCCCCTGGCAGGGGTCTTCTCCAGGTCAGGGGAACACGAGCTGCGGGTGGTTCGGCTCCACTGTGCAGCTGCGTGGGCAGCTGGGCCCCCGCCCCTCATCGGGGGGCGGAGACAAAGCATCTAGAAACACCTCCCTCAGTGTCAGACCCTGAATGCATCGCATTCCTCCTCCCCTCACCAGTTCTTACGCCCATTCTGCACGTGCACAGCAGCCTGGCCGGAGAGAGGGGTGTCCAAAGCTGGTCCCCTCTTCCAGGGCCCACGCGGCACCCCACTAGCCATCCCTCCGACGGCAGGCAGCCTGCGAAGGGGCAGAGCACTAACGGCTCTCAGAGGCAATGCATGGGCAAGGCCTTGGTCTCACGATTGCTTGAAAGAAAACCAGCCTGGCATGTCCTGGGACTGAAATTCCGGACTTTTCAGTGACTTTGGGGGAAGGAATTTTATTTAAAGTCAAAGCTTTATTCAAAAGATAAGTGAGGAGTTCTACCCATGTACAGTGTGTGTCAAAGATCAAGTAAAGGGAAAAATTCTCACAAGGAATGTGCTTCTGTTCTCTCAATGTGGACTGTCCTGGTAGAGGTGACGTCCCAAAAGGGACCCAGCTGCACCTTCCGGAGGCCCTGAGCCGGCTGCCGCGACACTGAAACCCACGCAAGCCGCTGCCTGTAGTCCAGGCAAGCGTCAGGCTCCGAGGAGGCCTGTGCTCCACATGAAGACTATGTGCTCTGCGGTCACACACACACACACACACACACACACTCACACACACACACACACACACACACACCCGCCGAGCACACCCTGTCAGGACATCCCGGCTCCAGGCAGCAGGTCTCTGAAACCTGCAGTCCTGAGGCCTCTGTGTTCCTGCAGGAGGAGGGGGGCGAGCTGCCCGTGACGTCAGACATCCGGGATGGAGTGGTCCATGGTGTGGCGGAGCAGGGTCGGGGACAACCTAGATACAGCGACGACAGTGGCCACACGGGCAGTGCCTTCCCTCCTTCCCGCGGCCTGTGCCTCCCACGTGAGCCTCCACTTTTATTTCTAAGATTTCCAGCCACCAGCCACGCTGAAGGGGGGTGGGTGGGGGTGGGCAGCTGGCAGGGCAGAGGGGAGTGGGGAGGGGAGGGAAGAGCGAGGGAGAGCCTTACTTTTTGACCATGTGCTCGTAGATCACGGTGGGGATGATGGTCAGGGTGATGACGCTCCCAGCTGTGGCCAGAATCTCCGTCACTCCTCTTTGTCCTAGAGAGGAGGTCGAGCGAGCGGTCACCCCGGGGCCAGGGGTAACTGCAGGCAACGCTATGGATGGGTCAGCGTGGCCTCTGCTAGGGAACCACTGGCACCTGACTTCAGGGGTAGGGCTGCCCTCAGGGGAGAGTCACAGGCAGACACCTGGTGAGGCCCTGCTTGACCTAGAACGTGGACCTCCCCTGAGGCTCCCCTCTGTGAATGGGCCACTCCCCACCCTCGCCTCGAGGGCCAGTCACCTGGGCCTGACGGAGCAGGGCCTACAAACAGAACTACGCTCCTTCCCTCACCCACAGAGGCCCCGAATCTCACCAGCCACATCTCCTATCCCATCTCCCTGGGCCCGGCCAGGTTCTGGCCCCAAAGCAGGAAGAAAACAGCATGCCGTGGGGGACATTAGGTGCGCCACCCCCGCCGGGCCCGCTGGCCAGCCAGCCTGAGCTGCCCACAGGGGCCGCTTCCTCGTACATCTCACTCAGTAAAGCAGAAAGGCCTGCAGAAGCCGATGAGATCCTGAAGACACAACACATAAAGTCTCCATGCAAAGTGTGCCAAGCAGCCCAACAGCTAGAGCGATGGCAGCAGAGCCCTGGCCCATCCAGAGACTAGAGGCCTGACTTCACTCTAGCTTGGTTTCTGTTGTCTGGTTGTTCCAGGATAAGGGGGAGAAGGCGTGCTGGATAGGACTAGTGATGGCCAGTGAAAGCAGATGAACTGTGGAGAGATCATCTCAAGCAGCATAGCTCTCTGTGGCCACTTGTAAAGGGGCCAGCCCAGTCCTAAGAGCCTCACACGCGGTGGCTTGGCAGGGTAACGGGTAAGCCCGTAACGCAGCCGTGAGCCGTCCGAAAGGAGAGGACCGGCAGCACCTGTAGAATGACTGCTCTCAGTTAGGATCCATGAGCGGTAATGCTCTCAAAGGACAGATTCATTCATATCCGAAAGAGCCGGCTACTCAGAATTGGTACCAGTGTGCCAGCTTTTCAGGTATGGGGGTTCCCTTCGGACTGTCACGCCTGATCCCTGAGGGCAGAGATGCAGCAGGAAGGACCTAGGACAGACATTAGGAAGCACTTCCTGATCACAGTGAGCTACCAGAACCTGCCTCCAGGGAAGGCGGGGGGAGACTGCCAGGCACAGGGAAGCAGATGTGACAGGAAAGGCTTGGTGATGGCCCTTGTGAGGGGAGGAGAATGAATGCCACCACCCAGGCCATTCTGCAGGGGGACCTGCCTTGTGAGCCCAGAGCCCTGGCTGCAGGAGGGGAAGGGCCTCATCTAAATCACGCCTTCGACGAGAACCACTCTTACCCAGGGAGCAGCATCAGGTTAGGACAACATTACTTTCACTTGTTCAGGGACCAAAAGCCATGTGACTCGGCATCCTCTGTGGTCCATTCCCTGAAGGCACCCACCTTCAGTCCATGCCCCTAGCACTGACTCGAGGCCACTTACATTTTTCAATAATAAAAGTCGCTACACACATCCCCTCAAAAAGTGAACAGAGGTCAGAAATGGATTTCTGAAGAACTGTTTTCAGAAACATTCCTGTCACGTGATCTGGGATGCAAACAGAAGTACCACACACGAAGGGAGGTATTCATGCAGCCCGTAGCCACCTGGGCACCTGTGGCCTTTCACATGTCACCACACCCCCTCTTTCTGTCACTCCTTTGACCTCCATGTGTTAGTATCAATAGCTAATATTTATTGAGCACTGACCATGTGCCCAAAGTTCTATGTACTGACTGTCTTATCGACTCCTCACAGCAACCTTAGGATGAAGAAACAAGCTCGGATGGTGCCCACAGACATGGGCCCTCCCACCACCCAGCAGCCTCCTGCCCCTGCAGCTCTGGGGCAGAGCCGGCCGCTGGCCTACCTTCAGCCCGATGACGTTCTGCCCATTCACTTCACACACGTAGTGGTTGGTGAGAAGCCCGTTGCGGGCCGCGGAACTCCCTTTGACTATAGAGACCACCTTCCCCTTCTTGATGACGAAGCCCACATGGCCGGTGCTGTCCCTGTGCATGGTGACCGTCCGCTGGAAAGGCCTGCGGAGAGGGACAGTGAGCTGGGCTCGGGTCGGGGCAGCAGGCGGACAGAGGAGCTCCTGCCGCCGGCACTCACCGGTCCCGAACAACCATGACGATCTTCTCTGCTGAAGCCCTCTTCACTGCCCGGTGCGCTCTGTCTGTGCTCCACCCGGCACAGTCGCGCCCGTCAATCTGCAGGATCTGGTCCCCAAAGCGCAACCCCACAAGGGATGCAGGGGTGTTGACCTGTACCAGCTGCACGAAGAGTCCCTGGGAGAGGCAGGGCCCCAGTCAGCGCGCCCACCGGAGCCCAGGTCCCTCCTCCTAGGTGTTTCCTCCTCATGCTCTGGGGGCCTATAGGGTGCGGAGACGACAGCTCTGCCAGCAGGTACACTGGCTCCCCATTTTCCTGGTGAGGAAACTCCCAGGCCACACGGCTAGGGAGCACCTGAGGCAGAATTTCAAGCCTGGCTGAAGGCTGCATCCCCAAGCACTGGACCGCAGCCTCTCACAATGGCATCAAGGCCCTACGGACAGCCGCCTGGCAGCCAGATCCCTGTGAATCGGGGGACACGGGGAAGGGAGGCTCTGAGCAGCAGGAGCCCCTGAGAGGCAGCTGGTGGGTCCCTGCAGCAATCCAGTGCCAGGCCTTGGGCCTTGGGGGAGGGGCTAAGAGGAAGGGGCTGGGCTTGGGAGTTAGGTGGGCCTTGCTCCCAGCACCCTCTGCATCTTCCCCACCCCCACCCCCACCCCGCAATGCCCTCCCCAGCTGCTGGGCTGTGCAGCCAAAGCCCCGAAGGCGCGGAGCTCGGGTGGCTCAGGCTGCTTACGGGTGCTGCCCACCACCCCGCTCCCGCCAGGCCGCCAGCCCCACCTTGTTGATGGCCCGCAGCCGCAGCCCCGTCTTGCCGCGCTCGTCCTTGCAGAGGTGGATCTCACGCACCCCGGGCTTGATCTCCGCACGCCGCACACCCAGGCTGTTCCCGGACACCGGCGCCACCACCTGGCCCGGCGAGGGGCCAGAGACCACCGTCTGCAGACAGCAGGGGAGGAGGGGGTCAGCGGGCCCCTGGGGCCTCGAAAGGAGGGGGAAAGGAGGATGGAATGGGCCCTGGGGCCTCGCCCACCAGCAGATCACGCACTTATCGGCTGGAGCCCAGAGGGGACATGACTCCATGAAGCCACTAGGGGGCATCCAAGTCCACGGCCTTGAAAAACAGCCAGGAAAATGAGGAAAGAGCAGGGCTATACAGAAAAGAGGCCCCCGTTTTCCAAGGCTAATTGATATCAGGTAAAGACCTCTTTAAAATTCACTTTTAAGTAAAAGTAAATAAAATTACAAAACAGCAATAGTGACCAATGGGGAAAAGTGGGCTCAGTTTGATTTTAGTCTAAAAATAAAAAGGAATGCTTTCCCCCTAAGATCCAGAACAGGTAACATGTCCAAGCTCACCACTACTATTAAATATAGGACTGAAAGAACTAGCCAGAGCAATAAGGCAAGAACAGAAAAGAAAAGACAGATTGGAAAAGGAAAATTAAATGGTCCCTATTTGCAGATGACATTATGGCCTACTACAAAATTCCAAGGAATCTATGAGTGAACTTGAATTAATAAATGAGTTCAGCAAGGTCACAGGACACAAGATCAACATACAAAAATCAAGTGTACTTCAATATACTAGCAATGAACCTGAGGAAACCTAAATTAAAAATACAATACCACTTACAATCACTCCAAAAAGCTTATAAGCCCTGGCTGGTGGCTCAGTGGCTAGAGCATCCGACGGAAGGGTTGTGAATTAGATTCCAGGTCAAGGGCATGTACCTCGGTTGCAGGCTCAATCCATGACCCCCGGTCAGGGTGCGTGCAGGAGGCAACACATCAATGTGTATGTCTCTCTCACATCGATGTTTCTCTCTCCTCCCTCTCTGTGCCCCTCCACCCTCCCCTCCACTCTCTCTAAAAAAAAATTAATGGAAAATATATCCTCAGGTGAGAATTTAAAAAAAAGCTTTTAACTTATAAATCTAACAAAACATGTATAGGAATTGTATGTTGAAAATTACAAAACACTGATAAAAGATATCAAAGATCTAAATAAACATAGAGATTCATGGATTTGAAGAAAATAGAAAAACTGTCAAATGTCCCCAATTGATAATACAGATTTAATTTCTATCAAAACCCCTGTAAGATGTTTTCTAGATTTAGGCAAGGTTAATCTGAACTTTACATGAAAAGACAAAGGAACTGGAATTGCTAAAACTATCCTCACAAAAAGGAAAGTGAGAAGACACACTCAACCAAATTTCAAGACTCATTATATAGCTAAGTAATCAGGACAGTGTGGATTAATGGAGGGATGGACACTTATGAAACAGAACAGCCTCCCATAAGTAGGGCCAGCTGTTTTCACAGAGATGCAAGAGTAGTAGTTCAATGGAGAAGGAATAGTTTTTTCCACAAATGGTACAGGAGCAATTGAACATCCATAGCAAAAATATGAACTTTGACCTTTACCCCACACCTTATATAAAAATTAACTCAAATTCAATCATAAATTTAAATGTAAAACATAAAACTATAATGGTTTTAGAGGGGAAAAAAATCTTCAGGACCTAGGGCTTAGTGAAAATTCCTTAGGACAGCAAAGCATGACCCACAAAAGAAAAAAGAAATCAATAAATTGAACCCCATCAAAATTAAAACTTTTGCTCTGCAAGAGACCCTTTTAATAGGATGAGAACAGAAGCTACACACTGGGAGAAAATATTTACAAACCACATATCTAATGAATGACTCTAGAATAAAGAACTCTCAAAACCTGACTTAGCCCTGGCCAGTGACCCGCTGGGATTGGACCCCAGCACTCACCTAAGGGTGGCGGGTTCAATTCCCGTGCAAGGGCACCTCTGTTTCAGGTAAACTTCTCCCCCGCCCCTCCCCCCAGTCAGGGTGAGTTTGGGAGGCAACCAGTCCATGTGTCTCTCTCACATCAATGTTTCTCTCACTCCCTCCCTCCCTTCTACTCTCTCTGAAAAGCAAAGGAAAAAATATCCGAAAGTGAGGATTAACAACAACAACAACAAAAAAAACTTGACTTAAAAAAGCAAACAATCCATTTAGAAAATAAGCAAAAGATATGAGGAAACATTTTACTGAAAAGAAAATAGTAAATAAGATCATGGAAAGATGTTCAACATCACTAGCCATTAGGGAAATGCAAATTAAGACCTTGATAAGATTCCAATAAACACCCATCATAACAGCTAATACTAAAAATGGTGATAAAACCCAGTGCTAGTGAGGATGTGAAGAAACTGGGGCTGTCGTGTGTTGCTAACAGGAAAATAAAATGGTCAAACCACTCTAGAAATAGTTGAGCGATTTCTCTAAAAATGTAAATATTCATTTATCATACAGCCTAGCAATTGCACTCCTGGGCATTTACCCCAGATAAATAAAAACTTATGTTCATACAAAACCTGTCTACAAACATCACAACAGCTCCATTTGTAACAGAAATTGTAAACAACTGAAGTGTCCCTCAACAGGTTAAGCAAACCGTGGCACATCCACACCATGGACACGGCTCAGCAATAAAAAGGGGGAACTGCGGATGCACGTGACAAGCTGGAATTATCTCCAGGGCCTTATGCTGAGTGAAAAGGTCACGCACTGTAGGATCCACTGACATGACATTCTGAAATGAGGACGTTAAAGGAACAGGAGAGAGAGGAGTGAGGGGGGAGGGCAGGCATGATTGTGAAGGGCAGCTCGTAGGAGCCCTTGGTGGGGATGAAACATCCTGATTGTGCTGGTGGTTACAGGAATCTCTGCCGGTGATAAAACGACACCGAACCCTAGACACACCTGTACCAATGCAATGCCTGCTCTGACATTATGCTATCATTATGTAAAACGTAGTCATTGGGAAAACTGAGAGAAGGGTACACTCTTCGGTGCCTTTCTCTGTCCTTCGCAACTTCCTGTGAATCTATGATGATTTAAAAATAACAACAAAACTTTAAAATATTATAAAATGCATTCAGCTGTCATATTTTTATCAACACTTAGGTTAAATGCATTTATGTCCTAATTATTGGAACAGAGGGATTAAATCGATGGATTAAAATTGAACTAGATAAACATGACCTTCTTTACGTGGTGTGTGGACTTCACAGCATGACTATCAAGGGGGTCATTTTAGAGAACACCCCAGTGTCACTAGCTTTTCTCAGGGTCCCACGTGTCCTCATCCTTGTCCATGTTCTCCTGTGAGACCCTCCCTTGTCAGCAGCTCTGCATGTGGCTGTGCATTCTCGTACCACTCCCACCACCCTCTCGAAATCCTCCAGGCCCAGCAAGTCCCCGCTGCACTTTGCCACTGATTTTCACGGGCTCAGGCGGAGACTGGCCGACAAGGACACGGACAAATGGCCGCAGGGGTGCTGGACCTAACTGGGAGGGGTCTGCGTGGGGACTGGGTCTGTGAGTGAACACGTTTTCAAGGGTGAATGTTTCTGTCAGGATTTCTCTTGCTCCCTGAGCCATGGAGCTCGGGAATCAAGCCATGTTGTTTAGTTTGGGGACCAGGGCTGGGTGACGAGCTCCTCCCACCGCGCCTCTGCCTGTCCACGCGGCTGCTCTCACGCTACAGGCAGCCCTTCATGAGAAGCTCCCAGACGCAGGCTGGGTTTACTGTCCTCCCTTCTCCTTCAGCACCTGCAGCCAGGGGTCAAAGGGCAGGCAGTGGCCCTGCAACCCCCAGGCCCGCGGGACCCCATGAAATCCCACAACACTTGTAATGAGGGCTCAAAATGGGAAGTTCCATCAAGAAACGGGGCTGCAAGAATGTTTCAAAGGCGAGACCAAGAAGGAGGGAGAGTTGGAAGATCTGTGCCCACTTCAGGCAAGAGACAGATACCTACACTGGTACCGTCTGGACTCTGAGGCAGGTTCTGTTGGACTTCTTGGCTGGAGAGGGAAAGACCCATATAATTTTCCAGTTCTGCCAGGTTTGGGTACAAAACTGATGGGAAAGGAAGAAGGAGGAAGAAAGGTGTTACCAAGGTGAGCTTGGCCATACGGCCTGGCTCCAATGTGGGGGCTCATTTCTAAGACACGGGGCCTGGGAATGCTGTCAGCGCCCAAGGATCAGCTTCTCCCCGAGAACAGTGTACCCCGGGGACGGGGTGTGTGGGAGAGGAGGCAGGAACACGCGCTGGTGAGGTGGTCCTCTCCCCAGGTCTGAGGGGCAGGGGTCCTACTCCCTCCAGGAGCAGCCTGGGACCCCGAGTGCCTCATGTACCACTTTACTTGGCACCGGCCAGACACCCAACACGAAGTACAGGGCTGGCACTGGGGCCATGAGGCCCTGCTCTTAAGAAATCCCCAGAAGCAGGCGTCTGACCCAAGGGCAGGGCAGCTCAGCTCTGGGGACACTGTGCCCGGGGAGGAGGGGAGAATTGAGCCTAAGTTCAAGTTTGCTGCCAAAACCTGAATCAAGACGGCCACAAACAACAACTCCTGGGGCCACCACAACATCTGGCCCTCAGGCGGCACCACGGAAGATGGCCCAGAGCAGGGCAGTGAGTGCCTCACTGGGCCGGTTTCCTCTGCGGCCTCAAAGGGTTCTGGTGAAGGTGGGACGTGTCTAGAGCACACAGCACAGTAGCAGACAAGAGACCAGCACTCGGAGACGCCAGAAGAGGTGACTCTCGGTCAGGAGCACCCCCACCCCACTCACTCACCTGGAGGCTGGGGGACAGGTGTCTCCTGCACAGGCAGGATGGGCATCTTGGGGGTGTCTCTGGCCTGGGCCTGCGGAGAGGTGAGGGGTGCTGGTCAGCTGTGTCTGGGACCGGCCCCCGCCCCCGGAACCGTTGGACCCTAGGAGCGAGGCATTACGTATGCTGGCGGGCCTGGGGGGTGGAGGACATCCATGACCCTTTGAGGTCCTGTGTAGATGTGGTCTCTGAGATGCCCATGTTTCTGGGGGAGGTTCGTGGTTGTTCTCTACGAGCCACCAAATGACCCATTTTTGCCCTGAAGCAGCCAGAACATTGGGGCCCACTCCCAGCCAAGTTCTCAAAAAGTCCCAAACTCTCAGCACCCACTGAGACCACATGGGATGGAGGGAGAAGGGGCTGGTGGGGGCTCAGAAGGCCAGGAGCCTGCCCTACAGTGTGGGGTGCACTGAACCTGGTGGAGGAGAGGCTGGGACAAAGCAGGCAGGGCAGGCCTGGCCGCAGGTGCTGGCCGTTTCCATTCCTGCTGCGACTCCATTGCCTTGGCCTCTGGGCACCTGCCCCGCTCGGCAGGCCCTTCGGGGGTGACCTGCAGGCCTGGGGCCCAACCACCCACCAACGTCCAAGACCAGCCTCCCTTAGCTGCCCTGGGTGGTCCTGAGGCTCCATCAGGGGCCCGGGCTCACACGGGCCTGGCGACGTACCTGAACGGCTTGGTCCACCTTCAGGTCCTCCAGAGATGGGTACAGGGTGGACATGGCTGCTCCGTGAAACACCCTGCAGGGCACAGAAGGCAAGGAGGAGCGAGGGGTGAGAGGGGGCACGATGTCCACCGTCCGTCCACATGAGCCATTCAGCACTCTCAGGATGAAAACGATACCCGGGAGGCACAATTACCCCCATTTTGGAAATGGGGGAGCTGGGGTTTGTACCCAAGTCTGTTTGGTTCCCCAGCTCCTGGTCTCCACCGTTGCAGAGTTCCATCCCACCACATTCAATTGGTTCTGGGCTACAGACCCGGGCTCAGGGAACCACCCAGGACATGCTGGCCGGAAACAGCAGGACTGGGGGCCAGATCCTTCCCTGCCCTGTTTCAAAGATCAGACCTGTTTATGAGACCTACATTCCATCCAGCAGGTGCGTAGTGAGTGCCTGCTGCGTACCGGCCTGTTAGGGGTTTGCAAAGCATTGCCCCACCACCACACAGAATCCGGTCCAGTCTCAAGTGGGTGGGGACTTAGTTACAACAGAAAGGCAGCAGGCCCTTCAGAATTCCCTCCCCACCCCACCCCCCATGCCCCTTTTCACTTCTGGACATTTGAGTTCCTACTGTATAACCCATTTCTAGCCTTGATCCTGGCCACGGTGAAGTGAGACCAACGGAAATTCTTAAAAACAGGCACACAAACTGTAGCAGAATTTAAAAACTCCACAGAGAACAGGAAGGAATGGGGACTTGGGGAAGCACCATGAACATTTACCAAATACCTGCTAAGTGTCCCCGAGGAGAGCCAGTAAGACCTTGGAGCAAGGTATCCAAAGAAATTCAAAGGAATTACAGAGATGCTTTATTTCCTGCCTAGATGAAATGTGAGGAAGGGGCTGCTTTCAGATTCTTGAATAAGTCGAGTTTTTTTCATGTCTCCAGGCCTTTGCATATGCTAGTCCCTCCCTCTGAATACTCCTCTACCCCTTCCACCTCCTGCCTGGCTAACTGCTAATCGTTTCCAAGTCCCAGGTCAGAGCACTCTTCTTTCGGGAAGCCTGCCTTGATCTGTGCTCTCTTCCCCCACCCCCACCCCACCCCCACCCGTGTCCTTACTCGTGCTGATTATTCAATTGCCTGTAGTTGCCTCTTTAATTGTCCATCTACCTTGTTCGACGGGGAGTTCCAAAATGGCAGGACTGGGCCTTCTCACTTGTCATGGAGCCCCTCACCCCTCGCGTGGAGACTAACTCGGTGATATTGCCAGAAGCACTGCACTCTGCCCGGCTCTCACTTTTCTCTTTAAAGCTTTGATGTCCTAAGGACACCCGCCTTCCTGAGATGGAAACAAGGCCCAGTGGTCCTACAGTCTTGTTCACCTCTCACAGTTTTATTTGAATTAGTGCCAACATTGTAAGATATGGAAATATAAAATTCTTCACTTCTAATTGTATTGAAAACCATAAGAACGTTGGGCAATGCAAGAGCAGGGGTCGTGCATAGCAACACTCAGCCTACCTCCAGAGGGGCTGCTAGTGCTTTCCCATTTCCCCAAGTACCCAGCCAGCCCGTTTAGTTCCAGATCCTGCCCTCGCCTGGCCTTCGGGGAAGAAATGATCATCTCATGAGGTCAGGGATCTCCCAGGGGGAGAGGGAGACTGGCGCTGACCTCCTTTAGACCAGCTGGGGGGCCGTCTGCCTGTGGCCTCCCCCTGCACACATACTCTGGGAGGTTTTTATCTTAGGACAGTCCTAAGGTACCATCTGCCCAAAACACCCCGTGCCAGCACAACCTCGCACGAACAGCGGTGAGAGGCTACCCCTGCCCTGTTTTTTCCCAACGATGAAGCAACAGCAAGGTTGTATTTTTAGCAGCTGCCCTCCGGGAGAGCGGAATCAGAGAGCCACTTCCTGGAAATCACTCCCAGCCCAGGACCACACAACCCTTTCTCCGTTTCAGTGGCCCTTCCACCACCGTCACCTGCTCGGGGTCCCAACTCAGTCTGGGGCTCTGGGGGGCATCAAGAGGCCGGTATTCCCCTGCCTTGTCGCAGTTTTGAGCAGTTCATGGTAGAGTGGGGAGTGCTCCCTGCCAGCAAGCATGGCTGTGTCTCATTCACAGAATGTGAGCGTCTACTGTGTTCGGGCGCCCTGGCCCTCTTTCCGTCATGCTGGTCCCTCTGCTTGGACCACCACCTTCTCTGCCTGGCGCCCTTTCAAGGCTCAGCTCAAAAGCTACTTCTCTGTTTTTGAGGTCATGGGACCCTCTGGGCCTTCTTTTGTTCCTAACGTGAGCTGTACTGCCTCTATTACCAAGCTGTTTAGCATATTTCTTTTAATATATTTTATTGATTTTTTACAGAGAGGAAGGGAGAGGGATAGAGAGTTAGAAACATCTATGAGAGAGAAACATCGATCAGCTGCCTCCTGCACACCCCCTACTGGGGATGTGTCCACAACCAAGGTACATGCTCTTGACCGGAATCGAACCTGGGACCCTTCAGTCCACAGGCCGACGCTCTATCCACTGAGCAAACCAGTCAGGGCCTGTTTAGCATATTATACGATTACTGTCTGGGCATTTTCTCACACTGGACCCAACCTCAGAAGGGCGGGGGCCTCCCTCCCGCCCACCCACCCACCCACCCCTTTCACCACTCCATGCCTCCCCACCAAACGGGCTCAGCACCCGAAGGCTGGCAAAACTTATTTGACTGAATAAATCAGTGTTTTCCCAAAGCCCAGAGTAGAATATTCTGAGGGCATTTTGAGGGGCCGCTCCTAGCCTTCACGAAGCAGGGAGCAGGGATCTGGACCTCTGGGTATGCATAGAAAAATTCACCACAGTAACTTGTCCTCTGTCCTGAAAAAGCTTCA
>NW_005871108.1:875305-877122 GCF_000147115.1 Myotis lucifugus | reverse complement strand
AGGCTTGTGCCCGTGGCCTCGACCCCGGGAGGGGCATTTTATGCCTCTTAGCAATCGTAGCAGTTGAGCTGTCCCCGCTGACAAGGTTCTGTCCCAAGGCGGCTGTGGAGGGGAGGCGGACAGTCAACACTCCTGCGTTTCCCGCTGCTGTGGCTCAAAGGAAAAGGGAATCGGACCCCACACACCCCCTGGCTCCCTAGGACTCAGAAGGTGTCTTGGCCCAATTAGTTCCTACCCTTGGGACGTCACCGTCCCGCCCACTCTCCGGTTTTCTTGGGGGAGGGGGGGAGGGGGGCGGTGCCTGCACCTGCCTGGCCCTGAGCCGCAAGTGCCTCGCCCCACTCCACACTGACTCACCCAGTGTTCCCAGCCGGGTGACTGAGGGATCTGAGCCCCTGCTGCCCAGGTTAGGGGACTTGTGCTTGGCCGAGCAGATCACTTCCTACAGCAAGATTGGACCCACTGCATTTTACAAGGGGTTCAGGCGGGTGGGTTTATGGAGTGCAGGACAAAAGGCCAGGGCAATGAGGAAGGCCACTTGGAGGAAGGAAGGAAACCCTGAGAAGACCGAAGTATGGAGGTTCAGGAGGGTGGGAGTGGGGGTGCTATTCCAGGAACAGGGAGGCCCAGGCCAGGAGTCCAGCTGCCTTCTACATATTTACTACCCCCTGAACCCATTTTCCCCAGCTTTGCCGCCCCTCCTCGGCCGCCCCACCAAATCAACCCAAGGTCTAAGCCAGAAGCCCGGGCGTTATCCTCAGCACCTGCTCGTGAAGTCATCCAGACCAGCTCTTTTCCTTATGATACATCTCAAACTTCAACTTCGTATTCACATTCCCATGACCTGACTCCTGGTACAGCTCCAATCTCACCCTCTTCTGCACTCACCTTGCATTTCATTCATTCCAGACAGCCGATCCTAAAACTCAGCCTGCTTGCTCATGGCTGTGCCCTTTGACTTCAATGCCAGTCACGCCTTCTCCCTCCCCCTTATTCATCTGGTGGACTCCAATTCTAAATTTTCCCCAAAATGTCCACACCCACAGCCTCCCTTTTCTAGACCACAGGATTGATATTCACCTATTCAACATTTACTCCACTAATGTTGATTAATCACCTGCTGTGATCAAGGCCTTTGGCATTTCTGGGTGGGATTTCCATTGTTTTGTATTTGTTTGCCTGTCTTCCCTCTCTGGTCAAGAATGTTGCTCATTTCTGAATCCCCAGTACTGAGCCCAGGGCCTGGCACCCAGCAGGCGTCCGGTTACCATTTCTTAAAGATATGGAAAAGCAGACACAAAGGGAAGAGAAAGCCCAAGAAGTCCTTTGAACAAATACCCTGGGCCTAGAAAGGGAGATAAGTCTGCCTAATGAGGCAGATTGGACGTCTGGCTCCCACACGCTGGCAAGGGGCGAATTTGCTCAGTTCAGTGCTGATGGAATCGCACCGTGAGCCCCTCTGGAAGGAATTTTCTTCTCCCGCCGCACTTTGCAGAATGCCCATCCCTGAGCCTCACTATTTTTTTATATCAGCAATAACAACACCCACAACACATGGGCAGTCAGGTCCTCAGAGTTCAGCCGCATCTTTGGACTCGGGGTGAGAACACTCCTCTGGGACACTGTGTTCCCGAGAGCCGAGGCGAGGGACTCCCACTTGTTCTGTGGACAACTCATCCATCGCAGAAGACAGTGTGCAGGAGGGAAGCGTGGGCTAGCGCGGCGGAGGAATAGCTCCTGGAAGGCCAAATTAGCCCAGGATTATGGTGAGTCGGAAAGGAAGAGGCTGTTGCTAGGCCACCGGCACAGACCCCCCT
>NW_005871108.1:805087-826223 GCF_000147115.1 Myotis lucifugus | reverse complement strand
TTTGGCTCTGTTGACTAATGAGTTTGCCGACCACTGTCTTAGCAGATGCCCTGGCTAGGCCTTTGCAGATCAGAGGCTATTAGACGAAAGCTTGCTTATTTCCCCTCAAAGCCTCTAATCAGCTCAGTCCCTATACCTCTCCCTTCCCTCTGATCTTTAAACCTAAGAAGGGTACTCTTAGCACATTCAACTGAAAGTCGTTTCCCAAGTGTGCTTCCTGGGGTCCTAGTCCCTTGAGATATCTCCAGGAAAGTTTCAGAAATGCCACATATTACTACACCAGCAGCATCATAGTGTATTAAAGGTCTTGAGAGATTGTGCAGTTAAGGCAAACTTATTCTAGCACCATGTTCTTTTCATGTTACACTTGTTGATCACTTGCAGAGAATTTCAGGCTACTAAATGGCAGCCATTATTATTCAGGAGTCAGTGTGATGCTGGAGAAAGAGCATAAGACCGGCCATCTGGTCCCAGCTCTACCACTAAATTAAACAAGAGGACTGGCCTTGAACAAGTCACTTGACTTCCCAGGGCTTCAGTTTCTCCAGGTGTAGCACAAGGAACTGTTCTGCCATGAGGATTAGATAAGATAATGTATGCAGAATGCCCAAGACAGGACACTCCAAACAAGAAAGCAACTGGTATTTTTGGCTTTCTTCCTAGTACAGCCTTTGCATAGAGCTGGTGCTCATCATCTGAAGGTCAAAGAAAGCCTGATACATGGACTTGCCATGCGTCTGACTGTTTCTCTTGCATACTCTGAAAATAAGGTGGGTTAGGGAAGCATGATGAATATAGTGTATGTTTACAAAGCACCCATTACCAAGCTGGACCCTGTGCTGAGTACTTTACAAGTATTAGTTCACTTAATCCTCACAACAGCCTGCAAGGAAGGGATTCAGCATCTCCACTTTACAGATGAGGAAACCGAGGCACAGTGGGATTAAGCAACTCACCCAAAATTCCAGTGTTGGTTCTAGGTGAAGCCAGGATATAATCCAAGCTGTCTAGTTCTAGGTCCTGTGCTCCTAACACCTACCACACTCTCCTGCCATGTCTGGGAGTCAGGCAGACCTAGACTTGATTTCAGAAACATTACCCCCAAGATGAAATTTCCTCATCAATAAAATGGGAGTTAAATAAAATCCCCCATAATTACTAAGATAATAGCTAAAAATAATGCACCATACCCAGAAGATAGAAAAAACACAAATAAAAGTCTATGTGGCTATGTAAGAACATCCAGGGTAGCCCTTGCTGGTTTGGCTCAGTGGATAGAGCGTCGGCCTGTGGACTGAAAGGTCCCAGGTTCGATTCGGGTCAAGGGCACATGCCTGGGTTGTGGGCTCGATTCCCAATGGGGGGGCGTGCAGGATACAGCCAATCAATGATTCTCTATCATCATTGATTTTTCTCTCTCTCTCTCCCTCTCCCTTCCTGTCTGATATATTCCAGGGTAAAATGTAGTATGGAGGGACATGGCAGTCTTGCAAACTCAAAGACCTAAGTAACCACAAAGGATGGTCTGAAATTAAAATTTAACTAAAAGCAGTTGGTGGGTAGTCACCTCCTAGGCCGGTATCTTCACTGATAAGGTCATCCTTTACCTTAACTGAGCCTATCTGTCTTTTTGCATCTATGATAACACATCCTTGAAACATCTGGGTAACTTGTAACTTCCCTTTTTCTGGGCCCCTTGGGTCACAACCTAATGTGCCTGGGCGCCAGGACAGATACCACAAATTCCTTTGTTGTCATTGTTGTCATGTTAATTGTTGATTGTTAACTATCCTGCACCCACTTATGTGTCTATCATTTTGCTTTTTATCCAATCCCAGGGGTTTCCCCACTTTGCTTTCTCCTACCTCTCTTGTCTATCACCAGTGGATTTCATGTAACCCACCTATATCTCCTCCTTTGATTGCAATGTATAAAAATAGATAAAAGACCGCCATTCTCTGGAGCATTATCCCAAACCATTGAGGTTCTGCTTCCTGGCAATTGTCGACAGTTTGGCTCAAATAAACTCACAAAAATTCTTTACAGGTTTAACTATTTTTACGTTAACATGTTGTAGAATTATGCACCTGAAACCTGTATAATTTTGTTAACCAGTGTCACTCCAATCCTATCTAATAATAGACAAACATGGTAATTGACCGTACCTTCGCTACGTCTCCCATGGGCTAATCAGCATGATATGCAAATTAACCACCAACAAAGATGGCGTTTAATTTGCATATGTAGGCTCCAACTGGTGGAGCGAAGCCTGACGGCCCGGGGCAGCGGAGCAGCGAGGACTCATGGCCCCGGGGCCGGGCCAGCAGAGCAGTGAGGCCTCATGGCTCCGGGGCTGGCTCCGGCCAGAACTCGGCCAGAGTGAAGGCCTGGGCCCCGGGTGCCAGAGGCAAACCGGTGCCAGCACCCAGGGGAAAGGAAGGCCTATTGCACGAATCTCTTCGTGCAACAGGCCTCTAGTAAACTTAATAACAAGAAAAAAAATTAGCCTCAGAATCCTTATTTGTAGAATGTGGATCAAAACAGGATTAAAGGCCATAATACATATGAAATGCTTAGTATAGTGCTTAGTTAACTGTAGAAAAACACTCAAATAGCTGATTGCTATCATTCTTCAAGGTCCTCTTCCATTTATGTTTGCCTAAATTCTGGACCCAAATCACTCAGAGATGCTACTGTCTACCCATGGGCTGTAAATGGAAGGTCACTTGAGAGGCACTCCAGCCTAAGCTCAGAGGTAGGGAGTGGAGGAGAAACCTCAATACTGGCCTTGTGATTCTAATTTGAAGCAAGACATTCAAAGAACATTAGATCTATATTGTTCTAATCATTGTGTAGGACAGCCATGTTCAAGGGATGCCCAGTCTGTGTCTGGTGCTTGAGAACTGCTATCACCTGAGTCATTCCTCTCCAGCAGTGGCTGGGCCATCTGTAGCAGTGAGGGCACTTCATCCAGGGGCAGGAATGGTCAGATCAGATCAGACATCTATCAAAAAAGGAGTTTCTTTACTGTCTCCCTGAAAATATCATGAGTCACAGGGAAACTGAGTCTTATTCAGATCAAGAGCTTGAATCACTTGACTGCTCATTTCCTTTGTAGTGAAAATAAAGTAGACACTAAGATGCTTTGTTTCCACAATTATAAGTTCTGAGACCCTGCCATCAAAATTGACTACTACAAAGCAAGGTGAGCAGCCAAAGCTCATCCCCACACTGTAATGACCCAGCTCCACCCAAGTGCAACTCCTGGTGTTTGTTACTCAAACTCAAATAAATGCAGTCTTATCCAAACCTTCAAATTAGTTCCCATGCAAACTGCAACAGCTAAAACAATAAAGTAAGTGTAATGTAACTGAAAGAATTTTTTCAACTGAGAACAATCTATTCATTCACTTCAAAGTATTTTTCCAGATCATCAGAGAAAAAACCCCAGGATTGACTTTTGAGGCAAATCTGAGGAAATTTTTTTAAACTTTTGGTTCCTGATCATTTTAGTTGACAAGATGACAATGGAAAACAGTAAAATTTATGGGTAAAATTAAAAAACACACAAAAACAAACAAACAAAAACCCCCCACAAAATGGAACAACAACAAAAAACAAACCCAAAAGGTTATCCATCTGGTTTAGACTAAAAAGCTAAAATCCCATCTCACTTAACTATACAAAACTTTTTTTTAAAGCCCTGGCCAGTGTGGCTCAGTTGATTGAGCATTGTTCTGTGCACCAAAAGGTTGCCTGTTTGTTTTTTTAAAAGTAATTTTTGACATATTTTTTATTGATTTCAGAGAGGAGGGGAGAGGGAGAGAAAGATAGAAACATCAATGAGAGAGAATCATTGATTGTCTGCCTTCTGCACGCCCCACTGGGGATCGATCCCACAACCCAGGCATGTGCCCTTGACCAGAATCGAACCCAGGACTCTTCAGTCCACAGGCCGACGCTTTATCCACTGAGCCAAACCGGCTAGGGCAAAAGGTTGCCAGTTTGAGTCCCCAGCAGGGCATATGCTTGTGGGCTCTATTCCTGATAGGGGGCGTGCCAGAGGCAGCCAACTGATTGATATTTTGCTCTCACATCAATGTTTTTTCTCTCTCTCCCTCCCTCTCTTAAAAAACAAACAAAAAAAGTCAATTAAAGAACACATTAAAAATAAAAAAACACCAGAACTGAAATAAAATGAAAGTGGAACTGGCAATGAACATTTATTTAGCTGACAAACACCACACCTGATTATCAAACTGTCTCCATCTGTGGGTTCATCCTCCACACTAATAAAGTATGTATTCCCATCCTGCTAAAACAGACTGCCTTAAAAATATTTTCATTTTTTGAGATGCGGAGTCTTGTACACCTAATATTGTTGTATCTTCTAATAGTATAAGCATTTCCTGTTAGTATTATGAAACTGAACAATCCCCAAACTACATGGTGTTCTGAGCCTTTCCCTATAATTGCTGATGGGTAAAAAACTGATAAAACCTTTTTTGGAGATCAATTTGACAATGTAAAAATGTGAAGACCTTTGGAGCCAGCAATTTTACTCCTAGTCCATGATTAAGGGGCATACAAAGATTTAATTAGAGATATTCACTGCAATGTTGTTCATAATACTGGCAGCTGCCTAAATGTTTAACAGCAGAGACTGGTTCAATTATAGCACATACATAGGACAGAAAATTATATTAGCATTAGAAATAAAGTTATAGAAATACATCTGCTGATATGGAATGACAGCAATACTATATGGATTAGGCAAAATAGCAGGTGCTAAAACAGCATGTTTACACACATATTGTACATATACCAGTAAAACTAGAAGGATACTTCCAGAATACTGACTGAGTATACTGGGAGTTAGGTTTAGGAATAGTTTTTATTCTTTATCTGCATTTTCTATTTTTTTAAAAAGATAAACACAATCAATTTCAATAATATTAAAAGAAAAAAATTATCTGGAGCTCTACAAAGCTTACCATAGCTGACAGGGAAGCTACAAATGGACTACCTTGAGAATAGTTGTCCTGGACTAACCCAGGACCCCAATGTGGTAGGTGAAATGATGAGCAGGGTGGACTTAACTAAGTTGGTTCTGGTAAATTATACTCTGTTGGTCTCTAATGCCCTGAGCTATGATCCTTGCCTCTGATGAGGCATGATGGCCGACAGGGAGGTAGGGAATCCTAGGAGAGGGCCAGCCAGCAGCTCAAAGAGCACAGCTGTTGATAGACCACATTTTGATCCCTGCAGATAAGGGTGAAGAGCAAGGGCAATGGAAGAGCTACCAGATCTAGGTCAGAGAGGATATCTTGTGATGCAGGAGTGTGGGAAGGAATGCCATTAGAAGCCCGTGTTCTGGCTCAAACACATACCAGTCATGTACCCAAGGGTAAGCCTTAAAGTCCAAGAGCCTCAGCTTTCTCTTTGTAAAATAAGGACTATGCTCTGAGTACCTCTCATGTGTACTCAGTTCCCTCTGAAGAATAATGGTCAAGTGACCCCATGACCATGGCCAAAGTGAATGGGACCCTAAGAGAAGGCAGCCTGCATATAGGCTGGTCAAGGGTCTGGTGGGAGAACTCTGCCTATCAGAGGTAACAGTGCCTATCAATTAACCAGATCTCATCAGAGGTCTGAATGCAAGATGGAGGCCGTGGCAGAGGACACAGGCAGAAAAGTCACAGGAAGTGACAGAGTGAGTATCAGGAAGGACCACAGAAGTAAGAGATAAGAGCTAACATAATGATTGACCAGTAGCCTGCACTGGGCAACAGTATCCTTGAGCTTTTCTGGATCCTGAACAATGCTGCTGCAGGGCTTGCTGGGAGGGAAGAGTCCAAGATCCCTTATTCCCCCTGAATCCCCATTTCAGATGACCTGAGTATGTGTGTCTGTTTCAGCCTGAAGCCATCAAGGCTTCACACTCTAAATTACTGAGTCAAAGCAGCAATGTGTTACCCTTACTGCTCATTGTGGGGCAGTGCTCTGTGTGCTCCTCAAAACAATAATCAAAGAGGTAAGGACTCTCATCAGTCCCATTTTATAACTGGGAAAACTGAGGCTATACAATCCAAGGTCATGCATGGGGCTAGAAAATGAAGATTTAAACTCAGGTCTATTAACATCAAAGACCACATTCTCCATAATTTTCCTCCCATAAAAATAAAATGTGAAATACTTTGTAAAGAGTAAAGACTTATACAAAGTGAGCAATACACAGGATATGCTGAGCCTAACAGGCAGTTCCACTCCTACCTGTGCTGCTCCTTACCTGCCCAGTTTCTGACCCTCGCCCGTGAAGGCTTTGAAGGCTCCTTTGGGCTTCACAAAGTCCTCATCTCGATGGTCCTCCATGTCCAAATTCACCTGCCCACCATGAGCTAACCTCCGCAGCTCTGCTGGCACCTCCCTGCAGGAGAAAATGCAATGCTGGGACCCACACAGAGAAGGATGGGAATGACAGTGATAGTATAAACTTTTCAGTGAAAATCGTTGGGCCTTCACAGAAAGCTGGCTACTCTCATGGCTATCTGTTTGCCTCCCCTTCTCTCTTGTCTACTCAAAGGCATGGTAGAGACCTGTATTTATTTGGTCAGTTGGTTATGCTCAAGGACCAAACAAAACAAGACACAGAAGCAGATCTGTGAATCTATACCTCAACTGTGCTAAATCTGCTTACAAATGTTTGCTTCTTAAATAGTAAATACTCAGATCACCCATCTCACTCAATGACATGGAATCTAGAAGAGGATTTTTCTGCTCACCCTCTGCGGATTGACTCCAGAAACTGGGCATTAGATGGGTCTTGGTAGCTTCTGAGTTCACCATTGTCCAGGCTGAATCCACTCTTCCAGAGCTTCAACACTATATGAACCTGTGACAAGAGGAGGTAAGCAGTCCATACATTGTCAGGAACCTCGCAAGCACACCATTGTGAACCTGCAAGTTAGCATGTTTTTACTATTTTACTGTGCCATTATTAAAACACAGACAGACAGACAGCCTGGCTGGTGTGACTAAATGGGTGAGCATCAACCCACGCACCAAGAAGTCATAGGTGCGATTCCCGGTCAGAGCCGCGAGGTTTCCGGCTCAATCCCCAGCAGGGGGTGTGCATGAGGCAGCCAATTGATGTTGATGTTTCTCTCTCATCAATGTTTCTCTCTCTCTCTTAACCTTCCTCTCTCTTAAATAAATAAATAAATAAATAAATAAATAAATAAATACAACACAAATACTAATGTATGCTCAGGAAATAACCAATCAATCAAATAAGTATTAACCTAAAATAAGAAGATAATATAGCACAGATTAAAAGGATGGGCTTTAATTTAAGCAGACCTGGGTCTGTGCTTTCATTTTGCCAATCGCTAGCTCAGTGTCTGCTCTGAGCAGATGACTTAATTGAAACTGTGGCTTCCTCATCAGAAGGATTGCCAATGTGCTTGGCATGTAGCTTGTGCTCAACTAAACTACCTACAGACTATTTAGCAGTCATTAAAAATATCTAGAACTCCCTATATGTATTCATAGAAAAGGGTCTAGAAGGCTAAAAACCAACATATTAGCAGCTGCCTCAGGTGAATAGAATTTCTATTTTCTTCTTCCTGGCCTTTTATTTTGGAATAAAAGCCCAAATGATTAAAAAATGAATACATTATGGAAACTAATGGTGACAAAGCTATATGAAAAAGTTTATGGCCCTAACTGGTTTGTCTCAGTAGATAGAGCGTCACCCTGAAGACTGAAGGTCCTGAGATCAATTCTGTGTCAAGGGCACATGCCCGGGTTGTGGGCTCGATCCCCAGTAGGAGGCATGCAGATGCAGCCGATCAATGATTCTCTCTCTTCATTGATATTTCTATCTCTTTCTCCCTCACCCTTTCTCTCTAAAATCAATAAAATATATTTTTAAAAAAAGAGAGAACTTTAAAAAAAAGATTATGGCATTAATATTAAATTAAAACAACCTCAAAATTGTTTATCCTATATAATAAAAGCCTAATATGCAAATCGACCAAACTGTGGAATGACCGGTGGAATGTCTGGTTGTTATGATGCACACTTACCACCAGGGGGCAGATGCTCAACGCAGGAGCTGTCCCCTGGTGGTCAGTGTGCTCCCACAGGGGGAGCTCCACTCAGCCAGAAGCCGGGCTCACGGCTGGTGAGCACAGCGGCGGTGGCAGGAACCTCTCTGCCTCTGTGACAGCACTAAGGAGCAGTAAGCAGGCGGGGGATAAGGAGTGAGGGGTCCTGGAGTGTGAGAGGGTGCAGGCGAGGCTGAGGGACCCTCCCCCTCAATGCACAAATTTTGTGCACTGGGCCTCTAGTATATATGATTAGTCTTACTGAAGGGGGGACCCGTATGCACAAGGACAAGAGAACTGGGTAATAGTAAGGAAATTTTCTTTTTAAAGTTGCATTTCACGCCTCTTCTGGTTGTCTGGAGATCATTCTTTAGCTTTGCCTATCCCACCAGACAACCCTGAATATACTGCCCCTCTGCCTGAGATCCATGGAGTGCCAGTAGACTTCTTTGTTTGTCCATCCCCTCTGCTTACCCCTTCTCAGAGCCCTCTGCCCAGCCAGATGAAAGCTACCTTGGATTCTCAGGTAAGCTTCTCTGTTCATGGGCCACAGCAAGGGCACTGTCTCTTCCCTTTCACAGGCTGCTGGTTCATATGTAACATGACCAATCCCTTCTGAAAAATGGTAGAACAGTTCACAAACTTCCCCCTAAGGAAGGTAGATGCACACTCACATCTTGACTGGAATGCCGCCTCCTTTCTCCTGCTACGTAAGCAGACTCTTCCTCTGGTGCTGCCCCAAGGCGGTAGCCACCCCCAGCAAATGGCTATAAAAGAAAAATTCATAAAGACTTGAGGAATGGGTCAATAGAGGTGGGGTTACTCACATACAATGATGTATTAAAAGCTCATTAACTACTAGATCCACTTTCCACAAATGTAGAGCTACAGGCCCAGGTGGAACTGCAGAGCCATTTGCATGCCTGGTCATTAAGTGGCCAGGATTAGGGTGAGAACTGGAAGAGGGGAATGCTGCTTGGCTCAAGGGAACAGTTGCTCCTAGCTCTAGTTAATCATCACCAGGCAGAAATTGGTGTATAGGATAACGGCAGAATTTTTGATTTCCCCAAAGAGACAGAAATCCAGATTTTAAATAAAACAGGTGCCTATTAATTCAATTAAAACAAAATAAAGCAAAACACTAAGTCAAATTGGATAGGCCATATAAAATGTGTGCAGAACCCAACCCAGACCACAGGTCACAAGTTTGAAAACATTGCTCCAAATCTTATTTCATATTAAAGGGTGGGAGAAACCGTGCTGCTCTTCTGTGTATGAGAGTAAGCGACAAATGAAAAACAAAACAAAAATTCAGTCACTACTGGGGTGAGGAGGGCCTCCTTCTCTTGCTGGAACCTGAGTCCTGTGGACAGAGACGAACTTCTATGCTCACTTTTGGTTTACTGGTCTCTCCAGGGCTCCTGGTCATTTGCTCCACAGCTACAGCTCCATGTTCCTTGGCACCTTTAAATAGATCATCCACCAGCTCATTGGGACTTCTCTTCCTGGGAGGACCAACAATCTGTTGTCCACTTCTCTCCGAGCCTCCGGCATAAAACCTGTGCGGAAAATACACATCTAACACCAAACATACTTGAAAACACAAATACAGTATGTACCAGGTTCTGGGCTAGGTGCTGGGCACATTGAGGAGAAGGGTACTATGCCTATTTTTAAGGAACTTACTATCTAGTTGGGGACACATGTAAGGAGGCAGGCAGGCATAATGCAGTGTGAGCAGCAACAGAGGCCAGTATAAGGGGTACTCTGGAAACACTGAGCTGGGGAGGACAGTCAAGGCTTCCTAAGAAAGGTGTCTTCAGAGCTGAGTCTTGAGTAAGAGGATGAGATTATCAAGTGAAGAAATCAGGGAAGGGCATTCCATGCATGCATGACAGCAAGTCAGCTTCGGAGAGTCCCAACTGACAATTAGCCATCCAGTGGCCAACACCTCTCCAGAACATAGCAACTATGGCCACAGTCACAAGCAGCTACCACTAGCAGTTCTGTGCTAATGGTGACAGTGGCATAGTTAGTACAGGCAGCGAGGCTCCAGTACTGGCTCTGCTGCTGAGTGACCCTGGGCAAGCCAGTGCATTGCCCTGTATCTTATTTTCCTTGTCTCTGAAATGGGAGGGAAAAAAATCACATGCCCTACCTACCTGCTCCTTAAGTCAGGGCCGAGGTTCAAATCAGCAGATGTATGCAAAAGAACAAGCACAAAGTAATGCACACATGTAAGGTGGTGTGACACAGCACCAAGAGTTCACCCAAGCCTTACCTCACCTTGCTATTCTTGTGACATATACTGGGGGCACTGTGGTGAGGGTATTTGAAAAGGTCAGGATGCTCAAAAACAAGCCTGAAGGTACCCACATTGGGTTTTGCAATGGGACAAGCATGGCTTGAGATTAAGTTAGCACTTTTTTACCTGGGTCTGAAAACCAGGAGTCACATAGCCTGGCTAGCTGCCTCCTTATGACTCCTATTCACAGCCGAGTCAATAGCATGTACTTGGGTAGGGGGAATTAAGAACCTATAAAAATCAGTCTCAACCTTTCATTTCCTGACATTCCCTAAGAAATGCAAGGCAGCCCTAACCGGTTTGGCTCAGTGGATAGAGCGTCGGCCTGAGGACTGAAGGGTCCCAGGTTCGATTCCGGTCAAGGGCATGTACCTTGGTTGTGGGCACATGCCCAGTAGGGGGTGTGCAGGAGGCAGCTGATCAATGTTTCTCTCTCATTGATATTTCTAACTCTCTATCCCTCTCCCTTCCTCTCTGTAAAAAAATCAATAAAATATATATAAAAAGAGAAAAGAAATGCAAGGCAAAGCTATAGGCTTTGGCAAAGAACACTACCACCAGTCATGAGGTCTAAAATGCTGAGGAGCCAAGGAAGTAATTAGGATGTGAAATGAAGAGTCTATGCCTGGAAGAAGAGGTCATTTAGGAGCGGGGCAGTCACATACTTGATGACATTTCCTGTCACTCAAGGAGTGTAAAACCCCAAAATTAACATTTATTTCTGAACCTTGAGTGTACCCAAGAAGGCTGAAGGCAGTGTAAAGTGTATTGAAATGAAATCAGAGAATAAAACACATGCAATTTCTCAGCCCACTTCCCAAATGACCATGATAACCTAACTGCATATCCATAATGGTTATTACACAATGTTCCTTAGGAATGTCTGACAGACCGAGGCAGAGTCCAGGGAGAAGCAAAACCCGTGAAATGAGGCTGCAACCAGTTCTTCTTGCTCATTCCGGGTAGATGAAATTCTGCTCAATGGACTGTAAGGGATCTCCAAGCCTTGCTTATGAACTAGGGGCCTGTTCATCAATTGCCTTAAAATCATTCATGCCCATAGTCCATGGACACACACAATAGTGTGATAAAGACCAGAGGTGGGAGGTGGGGGGCAGGGGTTTGCCCAGAAGGGGTCAATGGGGGGAAAAATGGGACAGCTGTAATACTTTCAGCAATAAAAATTTTAAAAAAACAAACACTAAAGTAAATTCATTCAAAAAACAGAACAAAAAACATTCATCATTCATGGTCATGACCTGGTATTTTCATTTCTAGAAACTATTCTAAGAAAATAATCTGAAATGTAGTCAAAGATTAATAGACAGATATGTTCACAGCACTAATATTTATAGTGTTAAAAAATGAAACAATCTAAATGTTGGACATCCATATGATGTATTATTATTTTCCATATATATATATACATATATATATATATATTTCGTGGATTTTCACAGAGAGAACGGGAGAGGAATAGAGAGTTAGAAACATCGATGAGAGAGAAACACCGATCAGCTGCCTCCTGCACACCCCCCACTGGGGATGTGCCCGCAACCAAGGCACATGCCCTTGACCAGAATCGAACCCGGGACCCTTGAGTCCGCAGGCTGACGTTCTATCCACTGAGCCAAACTGGTCAGGGCCATATGATGTATTATTATAGTCATTGAAAACACTTATAATTTTAACGACATGAAGTATTTAAGATGTAGCAGTAACCCAACAGAACAAAAAACAAAATTATCTGTCACCATGTAAAATACAGTATTTAAAACAAAGTATATTCATACACAGAACCAAGACCAAGTGAAAACAGGCCAAAATATTAATGTAGTTACCAAATAGTACATGAGTGTTTGTATTTTTTTTATTACACTATTCTGTATTTTCTACAATGAACACTAATTTCATAACATTCCTAAAAGTTAAAAACAAACAGTATGGGTGCATGTATAGTGGGGGAAAGAAACATTTATAAGCCTTTTATTGTTTATTATGTGATGTACTGCTTTTTATTTTTTTTTATTTTATATTTTTATTAATATATTTTATTGATTTTTTACAGAGAGGAAGGGAGAGAGATAGAGAGTTAGAAACATCGATGAGAGAGAAACATCGATCAGCTGCCTCCTGCACACTCCCTACTGGGGACGTGCCCACAACCAAGGTACATGCCCTTCACTGGAATCGAACCTAGGACCCTTGAGTCCGCAAGTTGACGCTCTATCCACTGAGCCAAACCGGTCAGGGCTATTTTATTTTAAAATATTATTTTACTGATTTCAGAGAGGAAGGGAGAGGAAGAGATACAAACATCAATGATGAGAGAGAATCATTGACCGGCTGCCTCCTGCATGCCCAACACTGGGGATGGAGCCCACAACCCGAGCATGTGTCCTGACGGAAAATTGAACCGTGACCTCCTGGTTCATAGGTCGCAGGTCAACCACTGAGACATGCCAGCAGGGAATGATGTATTGCTTTTAAAAAAAAAAAAATGTTTTGTTTTGTTTTTACTGATTTTTTAGAGGGAGAGAAAGGAAGAGAAACAACAATGTGAGAGCAGAACATCAATCTGCCTCCTGCATACCCCCTACTGGGGATTGAGCCAGCAACTTAGGCATGTCTCCTGACCAGGAATCGGACCAGCAACCTTTTGGTGCCCAGGAAGATACTCAATTGAGCCACACTGGTCAGGGCTGTAATGCATTGCTTTTTTTAATTAAAAAGAAAATGCTGGAAAAAAATACAACAAAAATATTGATACCTGGTTACCTCTGGGTTGTGGTATTATAAGTTCTTTTTTTCTTTCTTATTGATTTGTTTCCCTTCCCATAATTTTCTTCAACAAATATTTTAACAATTAAAAACAAAAATAAACCCAGAATATACCAAAATAAAAGCAGTAGTAACAGGGGATAGGGATTACTTCTAAGCTATCTCTGGGAGGTGGGGGAGACTGTTTCTACTATGTGTGTGACTAGTCCACAGTAGTAACAGCTAATGATAACCAAACATGTTTATCCTCTAGATGACTTACACATTACCATGACTTACACATTATCAAGGATTTTTCTGTGGACTGTGCTCCCCCATGAAAGACTCACCTCTGGCCCTCTTCCTCTTCCTCATCTTCATCTTGGTCATGAATGAGGTCTTTGAAGGATGTTACCCTGTTATCGCTGGAGATGCAGAAAAGAACAACATTATCTCAGGGAAGTTCATGAAAGGTAACCCCCATCACCAGCTGTTAAGGAGTTGAGGACACCTGGGTTAGATTTTTTGGTGCACAGGAAGAGGATCTTTGTAGAAGACAGTTTATATGTCTTCAAGTTTATATCTCTCCAAGTTTATATGTAAAATAATGTGGCATTTATTTCTTCAAGGTGACATAGGATTGAGAATAAGTTTAGAAAGGGGGAGAGGAACAAAATGGGGGTATGCACTATTTAAAAAACTTACTAATGGCCCTATCCGGTTTGGCTCAGTGGAGAGCTTTGGCCTGTGGACTGAAGGGTCCTAGGTTCAATTCCGGTTGAGAGCACATACCCAGGTTGTGGGCTCGATACCCGGTTGGGGGCGTGCAGGAGGCAGCCAATCAATGATTCTTTCATCATTGATGTTTCTCTCTCTCTCACCCTCTCACTTTCTCTCTGAAATCAATAAAAAAAAATGTTTTTAAATAAGTATTTTTAGTGTTTAGAAAAAAGCAGAGTTGTCTGAGGTGTGGTAGAGAGGCACACAAAATGGGTGTGTGAAGGATTAACTCCCTCTTCTGATGTTGTCTTACTGCCACTTTTTTCTAGTTTAGATTTGTCCACGAAGAACAATCTTAGTTTTTCAAGGATCACAAGACACAAATTTTATAAAAACATTTTCTGTATTTCTTAGGAGAAAAAAAATAGCATTCCTATGATATGGGGGCAAGAGGGCAATACAGATTTAGTGAGGCTAGACAGGGAAGGAAGAATTGTTTAACTAGGAAGAAAGTTCCAGTTCAGTCTAGAAGGAAACAAGTAGGGGACAGAACAGGCTTTGAGGTTCCATCAACTAGAAATGGGAAGACAAAGACCAACTGATGAGGCGAATACATTCCCTGATCAAGTTAGTTGTGAGCAACTTCCTGGGCATTCTTTGATGCTCTATATGACATGGGTAAAAAAAAAAATCAAAAAAAAAATCCTGGCTTTCTGTTGTTAAACACCTTCAAATACACATGTGTGCACTTGCTTGAGTAAAGCACTTGTTCTGGATATGGGTTTCTTTCCCCAGAAGTTCCTATATCTAGACTCTGACATTACCTAATACAGATTCTGATGTCCACATATCTGGGTCTGATCCCAACTGAGCGTCCTACCCTAGGATTCTGGGCATACTAATAAAGTTTCTAAGCCTTTGTTTTTTCATGTGGAAATGGAGATGATCATAACACCAACCTCACAGGCTTTCTGTGAACAACCGGGGTACTGATGCATAATGTAGCACATTTCAAGTGCTACTCTTGAGCAGCGGCTCTCAAAGTGTTGGTCCTTGGACTAAAGCATCGGTATTACTTATGAAACTGTGAGAAATGCAAATCCTCGGACCCCACTTTAGACCTCTTCAAACAGAAACTATGGAGGAGTGTCTGGCAATCTGCTTTTAAGGAGCCCTCCAAGTAATTCTGATGCATGTTCCAGTTTGAGAAACACTGCTCTGAGAGTTACCTTAATGGTATGGATGTCTCGAGGACACTGCCAATTTCAGAATATTTTGTCTATGTCCTCCACAAGTTGGCAAAATGTCTCAGAAATCTCAATTTCTTAACATCAAAACTCTCCCAGGCTACCCTGGAACCCTGAAGTGGCACAAATGTCCTTTGCCAGACCACATTTTCTGCAGTGCGGATTATCCAATACAGAAACCACTAGTCACATGTGGCTACTGAGCATTTGAAATGTGGTTAAGTACAAATATTTAATTTTAATTAAACAACCACATGAGGCTAGTGGCTATAATGGACAGTATAGTTTTAGATCAGACAATGGTAGTCCCTGAAATTCTCAGAAAGTATAGTTTTGTTAGATGGAAGAAAAAGACAAAATAGGAACTAACTGCTACCTCTTGGTTGACCCTGTGCTAGGTACAGGGGTGGGAGATGCTGAATGGGGAAGTAGAAGTAACTCTGGAATTAGACAGACTTGGGCTTGAATCTGGCATAAGAGCAACTGTGAGTTACTCAACCTTTCTAAGGCTCAGCATCTTGACCTGTGAAATGGTGAGCACCCTACCTTCTTCCACAGCTACTGAGATATAAGAGAACGTGAGGATACCTGGCAGAGCTTGACAGATGTGGGTGATCCTGAAATACCAGCCCCTACCACTTCTTGGGACTTATGATTTACTTAGTGATAAAAAACGAAGTTAAATGTCAGAAGAAGAGTTCACAAAAACACAGTAGAGATGTTACCGAGCAGAAAAAGGATATGCGTCAAATAAGTGAATTACAGTTGTGACTGGAGTTCTGAGGAACAGGGTTGTGGTGTCCTGCCTGTGGGTTGGGGATAACATGCTCAATAGGGAAGGTGGGAGTGAAGCTAAACCCGGAGAGAAGCAGGAGATCTGGACAGGCAGAAAGCAAGAGTGGGCATGCCCCGTCCGATAAGAGGCTCACACAAAAGTGAAAGAACCAAAAACAAGGCAAAATTGAGACACCAAGAAATCAGTGAGGTGAATGAGAAAAGGGGGTTACAATTAGGATGGCAAGTTCACTGCACTCTGGAGGACCCTGAAAGTCCACAAGGAGAGGCAGGACACAATTCAGCTGAATGCTGAATGCTGGAACCAGATTGCTGCATTTAGATCCTTGTTTTACTAGCGGTGTGATCTTGGGAAAATGCCCAGCTTCAGTGTCTTCACCTGTAAAATGGAAATAACAGCAGTATCCACCTCACAGAGTAGTAGTGAGGACTAAAGAGATATATGTACAGACTTAATCCAGTGTCTGGTACTTGGTAAGTGCTCAATAAATGACTGTTACTATGAAGGAACTTAGAGTTTCTCCTGTAGCAATGATTAACCTTTTTATGTCCTGAAGACCTTTGAGAATCTGACAAATGCTATGGATTTCCTTGCCAGAAAAAATACTACAAACCAATTTTTGCCTACAATCTCAGGTAATTTATGAACCTTCTCACCATTCCATGGATTTCTCCAAAGAGTTCAGAGCCACCCCACTAAGAACCCTTGCTCTAGAGTCAAAGGAGTAACTTACTAATTGTCATTCATAGCAGCAGCGACGACATGAAAGATACCTGAGATGAAAGAGAGTGGAGCATGGGGAGAGCCCAGAGGAGACTAAGTGTCCTGCAACAGGCAAGTCAAACCGGACTGGGGGTGGGAAGAAGCAGGCCCCACACAGAACTCCTTTGAGGTGCCAGCACAAGCTCGGCTTCTGAGAATGTAGTCAGTGTTTTCCTTCTGGACAAGGACAACATTGCAACAAACTGCCCTTCCTTTCCCTCAATGCCAAGTCTGAGGTTTAACCAAAGCAATAAAGTAAGGCCTTTGGGTCTGCATGTGTTCAGCCTTTTACTGCCCTCAGTCTTAACATTAAACTCTCCTATTTCCTTGATTCTTTTACTTTATGTCTATTTCTAAATATGTATACTGGCTGTGAAACGACAAGAAACATAAAGAAAAAATGGGGAAGGTGAGAATGGATGCCAGTAGTAATAAAATGACAATAATAGCTCTTTGTGTTCAAAGTGCTTTGTAAATATTAACTCATTTAATCTCCTATTTGGTAGGGACTATTATCATTCCCATTTGACAAGTGAGAAAAACTGAGGGACTGAGATGTTAAGTAACCTGCCCAAGGTCACAGATCTCTTAACCACTCCCTTAATAGGACGTTGGGATTACTAGGAAACAGAGGTGTGAATACGTGACTGACATCATAGGCTAAGTTTCAACTTCTCCCGCTCTATCTCTCTGACATGCCAACACCCCAACAGTAACCTGGGGTGGCTATGAAATCAGCTATTTATACCAGCAGCTGCAAGAGCCCTTATTCTATAACTATGTCCCAAGCAGTAACAACCTGATGTGCCATTAAGGACATCTCACAAGTTAGCACCTAGGAATAATGAAAGGATCAGTTGTCTACAACCTCTTTCTTCTGGAAATGGGAGGAAGGGAAAGTAGTTAAGGAAGCAATGAGATCGGGGGTTAGTGTTCTGTTGAAGGGAGGAAATGTGCCTTGGCTGGTGTGGCTCAATGGTTAAAGCACCAGCCAAGCACTAAAGGGTGGGGGGTTCAATTCCCTTTCAAGTGCTCATACCTGGGTTGGTTGCAGGTTCATTCCCTGCTGCAGTCAGGGTGCATGCAGGAGGCAACCAATTGATGTGTCTCTCTCACATCGATGTTTCTCTCTCCCTCTCTCTCTGAAAATTAATTGAAAAAATATCCTCAAGTGAGGATTAACCAAAAAGTAAATAAATAAATAAAAATAAAGGACATGTAATTTAAGGCTCAGAAACACAACTAGCAACTCACTGGCAAAGAAACACTATATCTATATTCCAGGATTGAAGTCAAACCCAAATACATTTATTTTCTCTAAGACTTTTTTTTCTTAAATATATTTGTATTGATTTCAGAGGAGAAAGGAGAGGGAGAGAGAGATAGAAACATCAATGATGAGAGAGAATCATTGATCGGCTGCCTCCTGCCCACCCCACCCATGGGATTGAGCCTGTAATCCAGGCATGTGCCCAGACCAGGAATTGAACCATGACCTCCTGGGTCACAGGTCGACACTCAACCACTGAGCCACGCCAGCTGGACTCTAAGACTTCTTAATAGGGTAATGGGCATCCTAAAATGTCAACAAACAAACAATCCAAAACAACAACAAAACCCCTTTTAAAGTCTAATCTTGTACATCTACAGCACCCCTGGAAGGAAGTCCTTCAGTTTCTACTGAAACCTCAGAGATGAAGAGGCCACTCCTGACTTTCATAAATAAAAGACCCTCAAACACCTGAAAAGGAGGTTCTGAGGTTTCCCCCAGGATGATCATAAACCACACTCACTAAGAGTCCCCACCTGAGAGTGTCACGCATATCTCCACAGGAAAGGAGCAGTGAGGTCAAACAGGGTTGGATTGGGGGAAGGCAGGCTCGACATAGAGTTCCTCTAAGGAGCTAGCACAAGCTTGGCTTCTGAGAATGCCACCAGAGTTTTCCTTCTGGACAAAGAACTAGGACCCACCGGTCAGTCTAACTGCGTCACTGAAACTCACTGTTCCATATGCCCAGGCCTGAACCCTCTGTCAGCTAGGAAACAGCTCCTCATCACTGCTGGAAGCACACCCATATAGCCCTTACCTAGAGACTGTGCCTCTGGATACTGAACTGGGGGTTGCCTGCGAAATGGTCACAATGTCTTCGTCCCCTCCATCCTCATAAAAGCTCGCCAGGGCGATCTGAAACAGAGAGGTAGTTACTTGGGATCCGTAAACAGGCCTTCATCTAACACATAACTCCTCTGAGTACAAAGGAGCACAGACACAAAGATACGGCCCACACTTACAAGTAGGTCTGTACCTGAGGGTCACAGAAAATTAGACCAACTGTTACCTGAAACAAATTCCACCTACTCTGAGGGGGGAAAAGGCAAGAAGGAAGGCTGGGATGGAGACACTCCTCATTCTCATTTTATTTAAAAACATGATCTAGTAAAAGCCGTGTACAATTACTGAGCACTTATATGCCACATTGAGTGTAACTGCACATGTGCTAACTCACTTCATCCTCAAAGAACCCTATGTAATTTTAATTACTATCCTCTCATTTTACCGTTAATACAGAAGTCCTCAGAAATTAAGAAAACGGCCAAGGTCACACAATTGGTAAGGAGCAGAGCCAGGTTCCATCCCAGGCAGTGTGCGCAGGCTCTTGTTCTCTGCTCCTGTGTGACAGCCAGGAGCCAGGAACTGTGAGGCCAGTCCAGATGCTGCTTCTACTCTCTCTCTCTGAGGCTCGGTTTCCTACCCATCCCACCAAACCTGCACAAGGGATGAGAGAATCCTTTCATATTTATAGAGCCATGTCTAGCTCTACACGCAAGGAACATGGAAGTCTTTTGGCCATTTGTGATTGTTTCTCTCATCGACTCAATGGGCAGGCATTTACTGATCACTTACTCTGCATAAAGAAATAAAGAGCAGGGGGGTCTACAGAGATGAAAAAGACATGGCTTCCGTCCTCAAGGTCACCGGCCTTAAAGGAGGCAGTGAGCTGTTGTGGGACATAATCATCCCACTAGGAACTGTGTGCCTTCACGGGATATAATGTAACTTGCCGGCTGCAGGCAGTGTGCCACTGCAGGACGTAACAGGCTTGCAAGGAGCAAGTGTGCAGTCATGGGATATGAGTGACAGGCACTGAGAGGTGCCTTCATTCAAGTGATGGCCTGGCCAGGCAAATCATGCCACAGGCGTGACACTGTTTCCCCACCTACAGTGAGGAGACTGGGGCTGGTGGCATGCTAATAACACCGTGAGCTCCCAGGTCTTTCAGGCAGAGTCTGCGCTTTGTATTTCTGCTCTGCACAGGAGCTCTGCTCACACGGTCTGCAGAGGTGTGGCGCTTTCTCTCTTTGGGGAAGCAATTTGAACGGTGGAGTCAACAGGCCCAGTACAAATCCCAAACTCACTACTTATTGGCTGTGTAGCCCTGGCATATTCATTACCCTCCGAGCTTCCAACTCCTCGCCTGTACAACGGGGGGCTCGTCTTCTGGACCTCAGTCCTGCCAGGACTAAACGAACCATCATATGTAAAGTGCCTGGCACACGGTGGTGAAGAAGCTGGGTTTTGGGATCAGACAGCACTGAGTTCTAATGTTCTCTCTCCCACCTGCGAGGTAGTGAGGCCCTGAGCACGTAACTGAAGCGCCCTAAACCTTAGCTGCAAAATGCAAAGCTGACATGACTCAAGACACGTAAAAGCAGTTAGAACACCATCCGGTTCGTGGTCGGTGCTCAATAGACATTAATCACCCTCTTCCCAAGATGTACGCCAGCCAGGAACATTTATGCAATTCTTTCTGCGATTTTTATGTGCCGGGCATCGTTCCAGATACGAGTGATTTAAACAGTTTACAAAAAAAAACCCCACAAAAAACAACAACCCTGCGTGTGGCTCATCTTCATGTCTTAATAAGTATTTATGAATATTGAATACGTGCCGGGGAACTAGACAATCACCTCTACGAGACCTCCATTTGACAGGGAAGGTAACTAAGAAAGATGAATACATGCCAACCCTGCGCCACCGCCCCGGGTGTAGGTTCTCCCAGCAACTGGGTGGGAGGGGGCGTGGGCCAAATTCTTGGCCGGCTTCTCCCTCCTCCTGCGGTCGGGAATGGCCATCAACGACCCCTCGGCCCCGCGGTGGGGTCCCTCGGCCCGGGCTCCGGCCGAGAGTCGGCGCGGCCGCCACGCCCCCAGGGTCCCCCATCCACGCGGGCGGCTGCAGTGCCCGGGTCTCGCTGCCCCAGCGACCCGGCGAGGCAGGAGGGGAACTGAGGCCAGGCAGGGCCGGTCCGGGCCGGGGCTGCCCCGCGGTTCCCCACGACCGAGCCGCGCTGGAACCGCCTGGCAAGCGGTCGCAGGCCCCTGAGGCCTGTGTCGGGCCGCGCCCCGGAGGGATGACTGTGCGCTTCGGCCACCGCGG
>NW_005871108.1:784141-804987 GCF_000147115.1 Myotis lucifugus | reverse complement strand
CCTGCTCTTTCCCCCCTTTTTTTCCCCGTGTGGCTCCCCCAAAACCCTTCCCGTTTGTTTGCTGGAAAAACTTCAAACCCTTCCTCTGGGTTTTCCGCCCCCTGGGGGGGGTCCGCCCCACCGAAAGGGGGGCCCCTCCCAAGCCCCTCACCCCGTTCCCCAAGAAAAGCCTTTCCTCCGGAAACCCCCCCCCCCGCGCCTCTTGCGGCCGTGCGCAGAGCGGCAGCCCGACGGCGGGGGTGGGAGCGGCACGGAGGAGAGGAGGGGCGGGTTTGAAACATTGGGTAGGTAGAATGAAGGAGTCAATTACTCATGCACTCATCCGGTCTTTGCATTAATGTATTCATTTGTTCATTCACTTGTTCAAATATTTACGGAGTGTTATCCAGGGCCCGATGCTCTTCCAGGGCTGGCGATCCGCAGCGAGCAAAGCAAAGTCCCTGCCCTCCTGTTGCTCACTCACACTCTAGGGAACAAAAGCAGACCTTGAACAGCAGGTCACTCCGCTCTTCCAACCCTTCAGTGCCTCCTCATCTTCTCCGCGTGAGTCTCTAGGGGCCTGCCAGGCCCACGTGACATGAGCCTGCCCCTCCACCGCATCTCTTAGGCTTCTCTCTAGCTTCCTCTGCTCCAGGCACGTTACCCTTCTTGATGCTCCTCAATGTGCCAGACATGCATTTGCATGAGTCTTTGCATTCGCTGCTCCGGCCAGGTACACCTTTCCCGCCTTGCTGGGCAAGGTGCTCCCTCACTTTCTTCAGGCCTCTGGCCCAAGGGCACCTTCTCAGACACAAGCCTGTGTTTCAGGTCCTGAGCTTCTTTGCCCTCTTGTCTCTTGCCACCTGCCTGGATGCGCTTCACTTTCTCGTCGTACCTTTGCCAGATCCCACTCATCCTTCTGTTCTCAGGCCTTTCTGTTACCGCATAGACAGTCAGGTGGGGGCCAGGGAGTCTCTCCCATTGGCCAAGATGGCGCAGGGGGAGATTCTTACACTAAGAGGCCCAAAGCCAAAAAGATGAATGGATAGAGAGAAAAAACACACAAAACCTCATGGGCTTAAACAGAAAGGGGAAATGGGCTTTGAGAAGGAGAACACCATTCTCCCAGGTCACCTGACTAAACCTCTTCCCTTTTGCACCAGCACGTCTCATGATTTTGACTTTTGTAGGGAGCAGGCAGCCAAACCTGTGTTTTCCGTTACATGTCTACATCCCCAGGCTCCCTCAGACAATCTGCTGTGCATTCCCATTAAGTGCCTGCCTTCCCCAAGGGCCACAATCCCGGTGGCAGCAGGGACCAGGGCTGTCTCCAGCATAATATGGCTTAAGAGCACCTGCCCTGGATTTACACAGCCTGGGGTTGAAACTCAGTTATTACTGCTTATATAACCTTGGGCAGACCTCTCTCTAAGCTTCAGTTTCCTATGTGTAAAGTGGAGCTCCCAACAGTACCTCCCTCAGAGGGACGCTCAAGGATTCAGTGGGACGTGCTAAGAGCAATGTTTGATACTTATTAAGCCCTCAGCAAACGTTAGCTGTCATTTTATCTCCCCGACCTGCAATCGCTGGCATTACATAGCCCTAATGACTCCTTGCTGAATTAATGAAGAAGTAAAGGAGTGAAACCTTTGTTAGGGGCAAAAATAGAATATTGGGGACTAGCTGTGGTTATGGGAAATATTAATTATGCTCTGTTAACCATGATTGCCTTGTTCTGGTTAAAGAAAGGGCATTCTAACTCGACTGGAAGTTGTATGCCCTGGGACCTGGGAGTCAACCTTGGACCTGGGAGTCAATTTTGGAATGTGGGCCTCCTGCATGCCCCCCACTCAGGATGGAGCCAGCAACCTGGGCATGTGCCCTTGATTGGAATAGAACCTGGGACCCTTCAGTCTGTAGGCCGATGCTCTATCCACTGAACCAAACTGGCCAGGGCAAAATCTCTTCTTCTTGAGAATGACTGCCCTCCATTATGCCGTCCTACTGCAGGTGCTGTTTCCTTGGGGATTGAACTAGTTGTCGCTCAGAGCAAGGAAGAGGCTGTGTCTATCATTGAGATATTGAGGTGGAAACTACTAGTTACAGCAAGCATGTCAAACTCACGGCCCGCGGGCCACATGTGGCCCACAACAAATATTTTTGAGGCCCAGCCAATATAACAGTATGTAAGAGACATTTTAATAAAAATTTCATAACTTAATTTTTACAACATCCTGTTATACATAATTATTAATACAAACTACAACGTTCGCTAATGACTGATTACTATAACCGTGTTGCATTCATTCCCCTTAAGCGCCTTACACACAGGCACACCATTTCTCTCCACTAATACTAGCAGTGAATATTTGAGCAGCCCATTGCCACATCATTAGTCCTGTAGTGACTTGTTTGGTGTGCGCAACAGAAAATATTTCGCTTTCGAAGAACAAGAAAAATAGGTTTATTTGCGTTACGCTTATTAGTTTGTGCAGTTATTTAGTGTCTGGTAAGTTAATGTTCAAGAAAAAAATATTAATTTCTATTAATATGTTCTATTATTTTATGTTAACGATGACTCATTTATTTCAGCCCTGCGTATTCAACATGTCTCTATCGAAATAAACTTATGTTTCTATGAAAATGGAAGCTTTTGTTTTATTTGTGGCCCACATCAACTTAAACCTTGTTTATTTGGCCCATGTTAGCCTCTGATTTTGACATGCTTGGGTTACAGTATCTACTGATATTTACCCTCTATTTCTCTAGTGAAATTTTTCAGCTGCGGATATTGCTGCCAGAATGAAGACTGTATTTCTCAGCCTTCCTTATAGCTAGGTGTGACCATGTGACACCTTCCAGCCAATTAGAGATGATGTGGGCAAATTCCTAGCTGTGCCCTTGAAGGGGAGTGCCATGCTCCCCTTCATTGCCTTTTCCCTGGTCTTGCAGCCTGGGAGGTGGACCTGGTAGCAACATGATCAAGGAATCCCTGGTCTCAATACCAGGAAGCGGCTGTTTTGCCTGGTCTGCTTATGCTCAGATATTACTAGAGAAACCAACTTTGTTCTGGTTTAAACCACTGTTATTTATGAGTTTCGTCAAACTTACCAACCCTATATTCCAACTATTGCAGCCACCCAAGCTAGCCACAATGAGGAAGAAAAAAGGCAGGAAAGTGGAGAGAAGGGTACAAATGGAGGCAGTGTGGCTGGGTGAGAAATGCTCAGGGGTATCTTCTGGGAAGTCTCTGAGTTAGAGTTGAAGGTTGTGAAAATGTGGAGCGGGGAAGGAAGGGGGAGAGCACTTCACAGGGACTGCAGCAGGAGCAAGAGCCTTGAAGGGAGACCTGGGCAAGGCTTGAAGGACAAGGAGGGCCTGGACAGGCTGAGAAGAGCGAGGAAAGCACATCTGAGGGGATCCCAGTGGCAAGTGGGCTATTTCACTAGGTGAACTGAAACCAGGTGTAGGGATGCTGGAGTTTCTCGTGAGTCCTGGGGGACATCTGGAGGCTGGGATTGGAGGCAGAGAAATGGCTGGGGAGTCCTGGCCCCTCTCCGACTCAGAGCACCACTCTGGAACTGACCCCTCATCCATGCCCCAGGCCCCATGCCCCAGGCTAAGATGAGCACAGCTTTGCTCGGCCTGGGGTTTTGACATTTTCTTGCCCACGGTGTCTCCAGCAGGCAGCCAGGGCCAGCAGGAGTGCAGCCAAGGTCACTGCCTTCATTCCCAGGACCACAGCTGTGAGCACAGACAGGAGGCCTGGGGGACACAAAGGAGAGTTCAAGAAGGACCCTAGGTGAGTCCTCAGCAGCCCATACATCAGTGCTCCCTGTGGGCGAGGTTTGGGCTCAGCTGCTCTCTAATTTTGGGGGCCACATTCTTTCTCTTACTGGAAGGGGAGATCCAAGACTTCCCTTCCCCTTGTCCCAGGCCCGGAAAGGGACAATATCCTACCGGTACCTTTAATCATCCTGATAGCATCCCTGACTTCTGACAATACAGTAAGTCCTCACTTAACATCATCCATAGGTTCTGTGACTTTAAGCAAAACATATAATATTTGTAATGAAACCAACTTTACCACAGGCTAATTGATATAAACAAGAGTGAAGTTCTCTTGCCGAAACCGGTTTGGCTCAGTGGATAGAGCGTCGGCCTGCGGACTGAAAGGTCCCAGGTTCGATCCCGGTCAAGGGCATGTACCTGGGTTGCGGGCACATCCCCAGTGGGAGATGTGCAGGAGGCAGCTGGTCGATGTTTCTCTCTCATCGATGTTTCTAACTCTCTATCTCTCTCCCTTCCTCTCTGTCAAAAATCAATAAAATATATTTAAAAAAAAAAAAAGAGTGAAGTTCTTATGGCATCTTATTCACGTTAAAGCGAAATGATGGAAACTACGTCATCCAAGGCCCTGCTATAATAGAAAACTGCTTTCATTTATTGGCTGATCGACTCCTCTGCCCCAGGTCCTGAGCTAAGCACTTCCTAATTGCCTAGTAGAATCCTCAAACTAATCTTGCAAGGTAGGATAGCAACGCCATTCGTATAGATGAGGAGACAGACGCAGAGTAGGGAAGTGATTTGCTCAGGACCACATGTGTCAAAGAAGTGGTGGGCTCCCAAGAATGGCAGGAACAGGGCTGAGCGCCAGGGAGGGCACTCTGGCAACCTCTGTGCCCAGTTCCCCCAGTCATCGAGCGTCCCTGAGTACTAACAGGTGACGTGAAAGACACAGTTCCGGGCATTCAGCACCTGTGACTCATTGGGTCCACACACAACCCTGTGAGGTAGGCTCTCTGATCCCCACCCCGACACCCCAGGTCACAGAGCAGGACATCAGTGATTCAAGGAGCGAGGCAACCTGCCCACAGTCTCACAGAGAGAAAGGGGCTCAATCCAGAGCCATGCGCTTCAGCACAGTTACGCACAGTTTTACAGTATAATCTTACAGGGAATCACGGGGAGACCACTGCCTCTCAGGGAAGACCGCCTGCTGAACAGCTAGCACTGACTGTGTCTCCGATGGAGCTTTAGCAAGGTGCTCTGGCTTCCCGGAACTCTCTTGGTGACAGATGGGCCCTAGAAGGGACGACTCCCTTCCCATGGCTAAGCCATCTGGGCCCCACCTTCGCCTGTGGGGTCCTGGTTAATTCCATTGCAGGTAGGAACACTCACTCACCTGACAGAGATCTCCTGGCTACATGTTGATTGATGACTTCTGCCTCTTGGGAAGAAGTGGGCTTTGCTGCAAGGGAGAGAGGTGGTCTCAAGTTCCACTTTTCTTTCTGTCCCACAACTTTCTGAGCCCTGTGCTTGGAGCTGGGGTCACCGAAATGAGCCTGCCAGTTTCTACCTGGGATGGGGGCTATATGTCAGACCTCGTCCCTATAAGGACTAGTTAGACCCGTGTGAGCATCTCTGGGGTTGAAACAATGTCTGATTTACTGCAGTGTCCACAGCACCGAGTACACTGCAGAGCAGTCAACAGGCGCGCACTAGATGTTTGTTGAACCATTAGCTATACAAAATTCTATGGGATCCAGAATGAGGAAAAGTGAACTCTGCCTGGTAAAAGGAGAAGGTTTCACAGAGGAGAGGCTATTGATGCTGAGCTTTGAGGGACGATTAGGAGTTTGACATAGAAAATGAGAAAACATTCCAGGCAGAGGGAACAGTTTATGTAAAGGCACGGAGGCTGAGAAAAGCTGGCGTGTTTGGGACATGGTGAAAAGTTCCTTGTGGATAACCTCCCCCCTTTCCCTACCACCGCCTAGACCACCTGTCTTACCTTTCACCCTCAGCCTGGTGCCCTGTCCAGACAGGTATTGCCTGTTAAGTTTCCTCTGAAACTTTACACAGTAGTAGGTGCCTGCATACTCCGTAGAGACACCTTGCAAAAGAATGCTGAAATCGCTGCTGGAGGCCTGGACCGCAGTCACATTGGGTTGGGAGATGCCTTCAAAGTTGTAAATGGCTTCACGGCTCAGACCAGACCCCCGGAACCACCTGATGGGCCCGGAAGGACCATCTCCAAGCACTGTGCAGTTCAGGAAGACAGTGTCTCCAGGGGTTGCCAACACCAGCTCCTGGGGCTGGATGATCCGGAGGTTTGGCTCTAGGTTCCCAGCTCCTGAAGTCAAAGACAGACCCTTGTTTTATTCTCTCTTCTTCCACTGTCCACTCATTTCCACCCTTATATCTTTCCTCCCTTCCGCTTCCCTGATTTCTTCACTCAGACACTCCCTCCTATGTTTCCTCATTGCTCAGTAGTTGAAGAGAAAAAGGGAGAGGGAAAGAGAGAGAAACAACGATGTAAGAGTGAAACATTGATCAGTTTCCTTCTGCACATGCTCTGAAAAAGGATGGAACTTCAAACCTGGGCATATGCCCTGACTAGGAATCCATCCAGCAACCTTTCAGTGTAAGGGACAATGCTCCAACCCACTGAGCCACACCAGCCAGGGCAATAAAGAAGTTCTCAGTACCACTTTGTGTTGATGCTAGAACAGAGGGAAATGGAGCTCAGAAAGACACACAAATGTCCTGCCCTGAAGAAGGTCTCAGTCTGGCTGTGGAGATGGTCCAGGAAATCCCCCTGAGTTTGGAAACCCAGCGACTGCAGGACCAAGAGAAGTCACCAGCCACAGCTTGGAAGGAGTCAGAGAAGTCTTCCTGAAATGCTTGCATGAAGTGAAAATGGACCGCCCTCTGCCCCCCTACCCCCCGCCCCCATGACCACACTCACAGATACTCTCCATGTCAGCAGTTTACAGAGTGGTTTCACAAACATCTGTTCCTTATCTGAATGACTCTTGAAGCAGGAATTGTGTTGTCTGTTTTTCAAGTACATAGAGCTGAAGTGACTGACTTAAAAACACACTTCTATTGAATGACACACCCAGGATTTGGGTATCCAGGTTATCACTGGTGAACTTATAGATAAAATGACTGATTCCTTGGGGAGTGAGTAAATGAAATGATCAACCCCAGTTCTTAACTCCCCTCTGGAACATCCACACTCCTGCCATAGCCTCATGATGGTAGGGTACACTTTCTTGTCTATTGAATTTGAGCTGAGTCATGTGACTTGCTTTAACCAATGGGCTGTTAGCAGACACTATGACAGTAGAAGTTTGACATGTACTGGGAGTGTTAGGACTTGACTTCCTGTTCTCCTGCCATCTCCATGAGAAAATGCACTCTGGCTCATCTGGAATGAGACATACGGAATAGAACCACCCCAGCTGCCTATACTAGTAAATGTGTGAGTGAGATATACTTATTGTTATGTGCCACTGAGATTTTGTGTATACAGCATGATTGAGGATACACGTGACTGATGTAGAAAAACAGATCAGAGAAGAATGCTTTAACCTGCAGGGCCTGATACTCACCCTTCACAAGCACTGAGGTGCCTTCATCCAGCTGCATTTCTGAGGGCTCACTCAAGCCATCAAACCTCACACAGTGGTAGGTTCCTTCCTGCTCCTTGGTGACATTATGAATATAGATGGAATAGTCGCAACTAAGTGGCTCCAACGTCTGCTGGGTCACAGGTGTCACCCCAGGGAAGAAGCCATGTTTGAAATTATAAATTTCCTGCTGGTCCTGCTTGCTCACCTTGATCCATTTTATCATGGCATCAATGCAGGAGCCGACCACTGTACACCTCAGTAGCAGTGTCTCACCTTCTGCCACCAGCATGGGACCCTCAGGTTGCAGCACCTGCCACTCATTCCCTTTGCTCCTCTCAGAGACTCCTACAATAGACAAAGAAAGGCCTTGAGCTGCTGCAGGAAAGATTTGGAGATCTGAGAGGCAAGCTTAACAGAAGCTAGTCATTAGCTGACCAAGAACAATTGCTCAGGACACTCTAAGGGTTGCTGGAGGGGGAAGTGAAAGAGGAGATGAGGCAACTGGCTGGAGAGAACAGAGATAGTGAATGGAGAACTTACAAATAATAGATGGCACTTGAGTACTCACCATGGCCAGGCACTGCCTGTATTATTGCATTTATTCCTCCCAGCACTCCCTTGAGGTGGGCAGCATCATCCCCATTTCAGAACAAAAACAGGCCGGCAGGGGAGAGCAGTTAGGGATGATCAAGCTAGCAGGGGAGGGCAGTTAGGGGTGATCAGGCCAGCAGGGGAGGGCAGGCAGGCGAGTGTTTAGGAGCCAGCGGTCCTGGATTGCAAGGGGGATGTCCGACTGCCGGTTTAGGCCAGCAGTCGGACATCCCCTGAGGGGTTCTGGATTGGAGAGGGTGCAGGCCAGGCTGAGGGTCCTCGACTCCCCCTGTGCACGAATTTTGTGCACCGGGGCTTTTTTACATACACACACACACACACACACAGTACATAATACTTGATGATGATAATAAATGACTATGTTACTGGTTTACATATTTACTATGCTATACTTTTAATCATTTTGGAGTGTACTTTTTCTACTTTTAAAATAGAAGTATTTAGTACTCTCAAAAACAGAATGCCATGTTATGCTGGCAGCAGCCTCACACATCTCATGTCTATTGCATCTCTTGATTGCATTGGTTTCTCTTGGGCATGATTTAATCTCATGTTGCTTTGTTCATCATGACCCCTAAATGTAGACACAATGACAAATTCACCTAATGATGCCTTTCTCAGTCCCTGTCCTAAATAATGCATGACTATATATGTGAAATGGTATGATAAAAGGTAGATGGTGATAAATTAAAGGTGTATAATTAAACTCTAAAGCAACCACTAAACTACAAAATAAAGAGTTATAGCTAACAGCCAGTAAAGGAGATAAAATAGCATTATAAAAATATTTAATTACCAATAATAGGTAGAAGGAAAAGGGAACAAAGAACAGAGAGGAGGGTAATAGATTTAAATTGGTCAATGTAAATGGTCTAAATATGTTAAGTACAGGTTAGAGCTTGTCATATTAGATCAGTGGTTCTCAACCTGTGGGTCGCGACCCCTTTGGCGGTCGAACGACCCTTTCACAGGGGTCGCCTAAGACCATCCTGCATATCAGATATTTACATTACGATTCATAACAGTAGCAACATTACAGTTATGAAGTAGCAACGAAAATAATTTTATGGTTGGGTCACAACATGAGGAACTGTATTTAAAGGGCCAGAAGGTTGAAAACCACTGTATTAGATAAAAAATAAGACCCAACTATCTGTTGCTTATAAGAAATGCACTATAAATATTAAAGGTGTAAATAGATTAAAAGGAAAATGATAGAAAAATATACAGCATACTAGCACCAATCAAAAGAAAGCTGGAGTGGTTATTTTAATATCAGATAAAGTAGACTTCAGAGCAAACACTATCTCCAGAAATAAAGGGTATTATTTCATAATGATAAAGGAGTAAATTAATCAAGAAGCCATATAAATCCCAAACATTTATGTACCTAATAACAGAACTTCAAAGTATATAAAGCAAAACCCAATAATAGAATAGCAGGAAGAAACTGACAAATGCACAAAGTGTGAGATTTCAACATCCATTCTTTCAATAGTTGATGGAGGGCTCAGCACAATGCAAATGCTAAACATATTGATAACCTGAAGGGTGAGCTGAGGTTTTTTTCCCAGGGTCGCGTCTCTGACGCCTAAGAATGAGCTCCGCGGACCAGAAGAAGATTTAACTAAGCAAAAGTGTGGAAAATTTATTACAAGCAGATTCAGACTCCCCGCATGGGGAGGGGGGGCCCAATAATGGGCTGCCCCCTTGAAGCCTTGTAGTCTAGAGGTATATATTTGCTACACGCCTGCTCTATATCTGCCCGTGTAGCCACCTGGTTGATTCCCTTAATTGTTCTTGCCCAGCAACGGATCTAACTTTCCCAGTTCCTATGTGTCAGTTCGCCTTATTGGTGCAGACCCTCCTTAGTTTCACCTGCCCCCGCTCTGATTCCAAAAACATTTTGTTATCCTGCTTGGTGTGGTTTCTGTGATTAGGCTGCTCAAACTGCCTTGTCTGCCCGGCCTATGTTCCACTTGCCTTTGTTTTCCACTGGACCCCTGCCCTGTCTGCCCATGTTTCATGCTAACTTCTCTCAATATTAGCTATCATTATTCAAAGCCCCACACCTGAGTCCCACCAGGACCCCCTGGGGGTTACCATCTGGGGGACCGAAGGTGTGATGAACAGAATCTAGATCTCAATAGGGCCTGGGGACAAGAGGCCAGATGGGCAAGAGATGGAATGAGCCTGTTGAGAACCAAGCATTTTGTCTGGTGGATCACAGTGTTCTGGGCTGAGAGGCTGAACAATACCCAGGAGCCTCAAGGCCCTGCAGCTAGATGATCTTAGAGGAGATATGAGTCTGATAATAATAGCCAAGTTATCTAATCTTTACATTGTGCCAGGTACAGTTGGCCCTTGAACAACATGGGTTTGAACTACGTGGGTCCACTTAAACATAGATTTTTTTTTCAGTGAATACATACAGCACTATAAGTGTGTTTTCTTTATAATTTTCTTTAAAAAATATTTTAAAATATATTTTATTGATTTCAGAGAGGAAGGGAGAGGGAGAGAGAGATAGAAACATCATTGATGAGAGAACATCATTGATCGGCTGCCTCCTGCATGGCCCACACTGGGGATCGAGCCCACAACCCAGGCATGTGCCCTGAGTGGGACTCGAACCTAGTTCGATTGACTTCCTGGTTCATAGGTCGATGCTCAACCCCTAAGCCACACCAGCCAGGATCTTTATGATTTTCTTAATAACATTTTAAAAATTTAGCTTACTTTATTCTAAGTATACAGAGTATAGTACATATAACACAAAATATGTGTTCATGGACTGTTTATAAAGAAGGTTTCTGGTCAACAGTAGACTACTATTAGTTGAGTTTTTGGAGAATCAAAAGTTATACATGGATTTTAATTGCCTGGGGAGTCAGAACCCCCAAACCCCTGCATTGTTCAAGGGTCAACTGTACTTATAGGTATAACCTCATTGAAACCTCCTAACACAGTCATGAGGTGGGTCTTATGATTAGCCCCACTTCACAGAGAGGGAAACCTGAGGCTCAGAGAGAAGTTAGTGAAAGCAATCGGTGGCGAGATTTGAGCCTAGGTTTGTCTCAGGCTGGGCCAGTGCTGGCTCATGGCTGTTCCATGTGAATAGTCACATAGGCCCTATGCTTGAGTTAATACTCTGTTGTTGCTGCCTTAAATTATTATTATTATTTTTAAAGAATGGAATATTTTGCCCTAGCTGGTATGGCTCAATGGATAGAGCTTGTGGACTGAAGGGTCCTGGGTTTGATTCCGGTCAAGGTCACATCCCCAGTGTGGGGCGTGCAGGAGGGAGCCGATTAATGACTCTCTCATCATTGATGTTTCTATCTCTCTCTCCCTCTCCCTTCCTCTCTGAAATCAATCAAAGAATGGAATATTTTTGTTGTTGTTGTTAACAACAATTGCAATTGACCCAGGTCTCCCAATACTGGGGGACCCTGAGGATATTTTTCCATTGATTTTTATTTTTTTTTTAGAGAGAGTAGAAGAGAGAGGGAAAGACAAAGAGAAATATCCATGTGAGAGAAACACATAGATTGGTTGCCTCCTGCATGCACCCCAACCAGGGCCAGGGCTGGGGTTGAGCCTGTGACCAAGGTACGTGCCCTTGACCGGAATCAAACCTGGGACCCTTTGGTCTGCAGGCCAACCCTCTATCCACTGAGCCAAACCAGCTAGGAGCTTTAAAATCCTTAATACTTCTTGAACAAAGGACTTGCATTTTCATTTTGCACTGAAGGGCGAGGGCCTTGCCAATAACACCAATGGCCCTGGGCTGCGCCTCACCATTTTTATGTTTCATACTCCCAGCATTTCTAGAGAAAGGTCCCACTAGCGGTCCTGCTTGGTGGAAGAGGTGACCTGGGCACACAAGTGTCCGAACCAGAACCCACCTGGCATGAGCCCAGAGCCTGGGAGCTTAACTTCCCTGTGCTGCCCAAGAAGTTCTGCTTCTTTGGACACTGGGTCTGGGGTCAGGAAAGTCCTCAACCTACTCTGTCTTGGTGGGTTCTTGCCCCACCAGGCATGCCAGGGCAGCTGATGCCCCTCTCCGGGACCAGCCAGGGGTAAATTCTGGTCTGTTCCAGATCCCACTCACCTGAGAGGACAAGGAGCAGCACCAGTCGCCAGGAGGGAGGTGAGTGGGCCAAGTGGGGAGGGGTGGGCATGACGAGGGGCACACGGTGCCTCTTGTAGTCCCTGAGACCGGCCGTGTCTTTGCTCTCAGATGCGTGTTGGAGTCTGAAGTGGAGCTTTGGGCAAGGCTGTGTCTGCTTCTCGTGGTGAAGGCTATTTGGGGAAGTGTTTTTGAACACAGCAAAATAAGGCTGCTGATGCAAGAGGGAAGAGCCTGGTGGACCGGTTCCGGCTTTTGTGGCTGGGCAGTGGTTCCTATAATTAGCCTGTCAAAACTTTAATGATCCCTTGCCACACACACTGTCCTCAGCACCTTGGGAGGGAGATGAGCAAGGCTGTCAAAGTGTGTGCTGTTTTTGGAGGTTGTAAAGCTTGCGAGATCCGGCCTGCAGAAGACATGGGATCTCATTGTCCTCCCAGCAATTCAACCCTTCCCTGAAGGCCCTCAATAAAATAGATTGTTCTTAAAAAAATAAAAAATAAAAAATGGTGTGCTCAAGTCAGCCAGACTTTGGACCAAGTACTGGGTTTGCCTCTTCCTGGCTGTGTGAGCTTTCAAACTCACTTGCCATCTCTGAGGCTTTGTTTCTGAGCCAAGAGTGGAAAAGCCAGGTTATTGGGTATGTGAATGTTCAATGTAAAATTTTCCAAAGTAATTGTGCCAATTTATGTGCCCACCAGTAGTGTAGGAAAGAGCCATTGTTTCCTTATTTTTGCTATTTGAATAGGGACAAAATAGCATCTCAGTGTGGTTTTATTTGGCTTTTGGTAATTACTAATGAGATTGGATGTCTCTTCATTTCTTTTTTGGCCGTAATTGTTTTTCTTTAATCCCGTTTTAATGATGGGGCTGTAAAGGTTTTGTGGCAGAGCTTGGGTATCCACAATGGAGTTTCTAGGAGCCAGGAAGGGTCCTTTCAGAATTGCAGGTACGTGTTTCATCTGGGAGGGAGCCTGACCTGTCTCTGCTGGATTTCCTGTTCTGGGTCAGAATGGCCACAGAAGCTTCTTTCCCAGGGAGGGCATGAGAGCCCACCTTTCACTGCTGCCCTTCCCATCCAGGTTTTTACCTCCTCTGGGGGCTGCCGGCAACAGGAAGGGACAGCCAGCACTGAACATGTCTCAGAAGGCTGATGAGGCAGGAGAAGCTGGGGTAGCAGCTACAGGCATCATGGCAAGTGCCCCTCGTGGATTGGTGTCCTGAATAAGACAAGGGGGGACTTGGGTCCCTGATCAGCTGAGCGCAAACATTGTCCAACTGGCTCTGGAGAGTCCGGGTGGGGCGAGATGGAAGGAGGTGGTGTATCTAAGCTTCCCTGACCAGGCAAAGGAGCACTGGGTGCCACTTGAGGCACCTATGGAGGTGGTAAAACTGGTGGCACTTCCTCGGGGGGTTCCTGTAGAACAGGGGGCTGAGCTTCCTGCTGAGGGACCTGCTTCTGTTCTGCCACTGAAAACTTGCTCTGTCCCTTCTTACACACGCAGAGCCGGATCCAAGGAGACCTGTGTCGAGCTATTTCTAGCCATTGATCTATGCAAGAAAACTGATCAGGATGACCAGGGTCACCCGTGATGACCTCAAAGAGGGCCCTGACAGTTGGGACATCTAGGGTTCCCTCTGAGGGCCAACCCACACCATAGGCTGGCCATTCTGATTCACAGGATGTTCTTAACTTCCAGGGAATTAGTTTCACACTATAATCCCTGGCAAATTCTTTCTGTAAAACCCAATATTCTATAATATTATAACTAATAAACATTAGTTATAACTGTATTTGACAAAGGCTGCTATGTACCTTCAGTATAAAATTTTCTTTCATGAAAGAGAAAACAAACATTTGAGGCATTTCAGAGCCTATTGGGATGATCTAAAGCCAATTCCAGGTCAAGAGAAAGTTTCTTAAAATTTAAACCCTTGAAGGATCGTCAAACTTGATTTTACCAAAAGATTACGTATCAATGTGTGTTAGACACAAACATTCTTATAACTTTCAGAAATTACCAGCTTTAGAAACTACCTTCTTTCTCCTTCAAAATGCATTTCTATGCCTATGCTTTCTCTATTGCACCAAAGCCGTATTTTCCTTAACCTTAATTTTTAGGTGACATGTAAGTAATTAACGTTCCTTAGATTAGCAATACATTTATATTTTAAGAGAGATTTCAAATAAAATACAAGACTTACTTTTTTTTTCTCCCCCTTGACCTTCCCCCACCCTCCCCTACCCCCCAGTGTCTTGTGTCCATTGGTTATGCTTATATGCATGCATACAAGTCCTTCGGTTGATCTCTTGCCCTTCCCCCCCAACCCTCCCCAGCCTTCTCTCTCTTTTTTAAAAAATATATTTTATTAATTTTTTACAGAGAGGAAGTGAGAGAGATAGAGAGTTATAAACATCTATCAGCTGCCTCCTGCACACCCCCCACTGGGGATGTGCCCACAACCAAGGTACATGCCCCTGACCAGAATCGAACCTGGGACCCTTCAGTCCGCAGGCCGACCGCTCTATACACTGAGCCAAACCGGTTAGGGCCCCAGCCTTCTCTTAAGGAGCTCATAGTCTAGTGGTGAAGACAGAGATTAAATAACACAGAAAAGTAAATGCCCAAGAAATTGAGGGGAGAGGATTTCTGATTTAGGAAGGAGTTTCTCTAATCCCTCTACCCCAACATGTCTCAGATGGCTCCTTAGTATCAAGACTTACTTATTAACGATTCAACGTCATCCGCAATTCTCCAGAGAAGGTAAACTCAGATCAATTAATGTTTCAGTATCATTTAACCCAGCAATGCTCCAAAGCCTTTAAGTTATCAAAGACTTTGGAAAATTACGTACAGGCCTATATTTACAAACCAGGGAAGAGTAAACTAAAGTCCCTAAAAGATTACATTACAGATATACAGACAGAAATCTCAGTAGCTTAACTAGGTTTCCCAAAGTGGGACTTGCCCCATCTTCAAACAAATTAAACAAACAACAAAAAGACATACAATTTCAACAGAAACGGAGACTCCGTCTGTCTGGCCACTCTCTCGGTGGAGACAAACTCTTAGCTTTGGAGAATCCGTATAAATCCTGGAACCGGATCACCACCGCAGGGCGGGCCGGGTTGCCTCAGTCCCCCAGGTGAGGACGCCTCTCTTAGCCAAATGGGAATCACCATTCACGCTCTCATTCACACACAGTCAGTCCGAGTTTGACTTCCTCCCCAGGAAGCCCCGAAACAGAGGCAGATCAACTACCTAAGAGCCCCACAGTCAGTCCGTCCAGCAAACAGAGGCAGATAACTGCCTAGCGGGTGGTCAGCCAACCTCTTCTGTCCCGAAAGACAGGCCTGAACTCGGCCAAGTGGGGAGGGGGACGTGGGGGGGGGGCGGGGAAGAGATGTAACCGCGGGTCCGGAAAGCTGTTTCCTGCCTCAGTGAGTCCCCGCGAATCCAGGAACCGGCGAATGTGCCAGTGGCGCCTTCCAGGGTCCCGGCGAATGTGCCAGTGGCGCCTTCCCAGGGTCTCAGAGCCTGAACGAGTGCCCCAGTGCCCGGGAGTCCGCTCTCTTCGTGGGTCAGGGAACCAAGAAGGTTGTTGCAAATGGCCCAAGAGAACGATAGCCGGCACCCAGAGGAATCTGGAAAATAAAATCTGTATTACCCAGAGGAATCTGGAAAGTAAAATCTTTATTACTCAGAGGAATTAGGAAAGCAAAACCTTTATTTCGCAGCGCTGCTAGTTCAGGGGACCTTGATCCAAAGCCTGAACTGACAATGTGGGGAGGCTTTGATATATACACTGAGTGGCCAGATTATTATGCCCACTTGACGTTTGTAGGCAAATTAGCCGTACACTGCATCATATGGGATATGGAAGCTGAAGGCCTGTTTGAACACCTCTGCAGTTACCAAGATAAAATGTCTCCAATTCGCACAGGAACACAAGGATTGGACAGTTGAGCATTGGAAAAAAGCCATGTGGCCCGATGAATCACGTTTCCAGTTGCATCATGCAGATGGCAGAGTGAGAATTTGGTGGAAACATCATGAAAGCATGCACCCCACATGCATGAGTACAACCCTTCAAGCTGGTGGGGGCAGTGTTATGGTTTGGGGCATGTTTTCCTGGCATGATTTGGGCCTTTCAATTCGTGTGGAACAATGTCTGAATAGCACAACACACCTAAGTATCGTTGCTGATCAAGTTCATCCTATCATGTTGATGGTGTATCCCAATGGAGATGGCTTCTTCCAACAAGACAACGCGCCATGCCGTGGTTCTCGTATTGTGCAGGAGTGGTTTCAAGAACATGAGGGAGACTTTACTTTGCTTAGGTGGCCCCCACAATCACCAGATCTCAATCCAATTGAGCATTTGTGGGACCAAGTTAAAAAAGCCATCAGGCACTTAACCGGTTTGGCTCAGTGGATAGAGCGTCGGCCTGTGGACTGAAGGGTCCCGGGTTCGATTCCCGTCAAGGGCATGTACCTTGGTTGTGGGCACGTCCCCGGTGGGGAGTGTGCAGGAGGCAGCTGATCGATGTTTCTCTCTCATTGATGTTTCTGACTCTCTATCCCTCTTCCTTCCTCTCTGTAAAAAATCAATAAAATATATATTTAAAAAAAAGCCATCAGGCAGCTGGTTCCACAATCATCAAATCTCACAAAACTGGACAGTGCTATTCTTCAGGCATGGTTTCAGATTCCTCGCATCACCTTTCAACATCTCATGGAAGTCAGTGCCAAGAAAAGTCGCTGCAGTATTGAAGGCAAAAGGTGGCCCAACAAAGTACTGATAGGGTGGTCATAATTGTTTACCCATATCTTCAGAAAAAAATCACTTCTACTGTCGTGGTAAACAACCTGCTTCCCTATTTATAATGGTTTGGCCCTCTAGCAACTTCAGCGTGAAATTATAACTAATTTGCCTACAAACGTCAGGTGGTCATAATAATCTGGCCACTCAGTGTATATATATATCTTCTAGTGGCGGGCCCTTGGGGTGGGCTTTGCAGCTCCGCCCTAGTCAGTTAGAATGGGGCTTGTAAAATTACTGTTTAATAGATACTGAATTAGGCTATAAGCCCCTAAAGTTGCCCCCTATTTTCCTTCTCAGTATTATATACAGAAAAGTCAATGACAAATGAATTATGATATCACAAAAGTCTACCTCAACAAAGGTATTTGAGTTTATCATTCCCCTCAAGTGCCGAATATGGAAAGGACAATACAATTTATATCTATTTTGTAAAAGTTATTGCTGTATTTCAAAAACAACAACACCATGGACGGTGACCTAAATTATCACATGCTTCATCCCTCCAGGTCTTGTCCTTATAAAATTCAAGGGTGAGTGGGGAATAGGAGTGGGAATGGTGTTCTGATAGATGTCGGTCTGTGAAGGCTTGTTTCACAAAGGTAGAATTTTGAGTTTTACATTTAAATTTGCATCTCCTGCACAGACTCCTTGCTTCACGAAATTGCTTATTTGGATGGTTCCTCCATCCAATTATTGTTTCACCACAACTCGCTATGGAAGTCCAGGTTCCCAGAACCCAGAGCTGGAGTTCAGCCGCATCTCTGCCAAGATGCGCAGGCATGTCCACCACTTCACACTAGCAGTTTTGAGTAAATCCATTGTCAGCCTGTTAAAACAAAGACAATTTAACTTTCTTTCTTTCTTTTTTGACAATTTAACTTTCAACATAAGTGGCCCACAGGACTCTCAATTTTACATTACACTGTTTGAAACATGTACTTAAAATGGGCAGGAAATAGCCCTGCTTCACAGGGCACAAAAGAAATTGAGCAAGTTGAGAAATCAGAAAATACAAACTCAAACCCAAGACTGGAGTCCGGCCCCCCTCCCCCCGCGCGGAGCTGACCCTGGCCATCAGGCGGCTCTGGTCCAGTTCCACCACATTCTTTTCGGACCCTGTCACACTCTTCCACCCGCGGAACCACTTTTGCTGAGGCCAAGCCAGTTCATCGACCCCCGTCCCAACGCCCCGCCCCAGGCGCAGCCGGGCCCTCCCCTCTCCTGGGTGCGCCTTTCCGGGGAGGACGGCTCCGCCCCACCCGCTCCTGCTGACGTCCCATCCGGGCCCGCCCCACCCTCTCCGGTCTCCACCGCCCTGGCCGCGTGGAGCCCCGTCGGTAGCCTGCAGCGATCCGGTCATTCCCCTGCCCCGGTGCCGCCTGGCGCGCACATCCAGTGTCTTGCACACCCGGGAGCGGCTAAGGCCGAGGGAAGGTAGCTGCGGATTTTTTGGTCTTTCTCCTTTACACCCGAGCCTCTCTACCCAAGGTCCTGTACAGATGAATCCTGGGGGCCCCGACGGACTTTGAAATCCCCAAACCCGCGTCTCCAAGGGCGGTAAGTCTTGCGTCCCCGTGAAAGGTTGGAACCCTTTGCTTTTGAAACGGAATTTTTGGATTGGAACACGTGGTGTTCCCCTGGACTGGAACCCCGATCTTTGTCCGCGGGAATTGAAGAGTGAATCCACGGACAGGAAGTGGTATAGCAAAGATGGAGATTTATTGAAGAACAAGTACACACTCCCACATGGGGAGGGGGAAAGGGTCCCACTGAGTTCTTTTCCCTATGGCTTATAAAGGCTGCAGGTCCTGGTGCCTTGATATCCCCTCTGATTAGTCACTATTCCCTTAGCTTACTACAGTAACTACTGGGCTCAAAGGTCCAACCAACCTCATGTGGGACATGTGGAGTTCTTCTCCCTCTCCCCCGCCCCCCTTATTGTTTTTCTGTTCCCTTTGGGCTTTCTTCTTCTCCTTCTGGATGAAGGGCTTCCTTCTCTCTTTTTGTAAATATAGACGTGTTGCTGTTCCCAGCTCCCTCATTCTATGGAAATATGCCTGTTGCAGCTTTTCAGCTTCCCTATTCTATGGAAATATACCTTCTGCTGCTCTGCAGCCCTGTGCTTCCTCCATGGTCCCCTTAATTTCTAAAATTTCCTAAAACCTGTTGTTTTCACCTCCAAAATTCCTGTTTTACTTTTGTGTTGAGGTTTCCCGTTAGTTTCTCGTTAAATTCTTTCTGCATCCGCCCTGCCTGTGCACTGAAAGGACGAGGGCTACGCCCTCCATCTTGCCCCGAATCCTCCATTTTTGGGCAGCAGCCATAGCCATGTGCTCAGCAAGGAGCTTCTTCCCGGAAGCCCAAGCCTCTGCTAGCCACACCTAGGATTTCTTTAAACTAACCAATGATAATCAAGGGAAGTGCATGCCATAGACACAACCACATCCTGTGTAACAAGACACCGACTAGCACGGGCCCACAGTCCTCTCTCCTCCCCTTACTCCAACCCCCCTATAAAACCCCTCTACCCACAAAGCTCTCTCTCTCTGCCCCCTGCCCCTGTGTGTCGGCGGGGAGCCTGAGTTAGCTCGAATAAAGAGTCTTATGCTTAGATCAACCGAAGGACTTGTATGCATCCATATAAGCATAACTAATGGACATAAGACACTGGGGGGTAAGGGAGGGCAGGGGTTTACCCACAAAGCTCTCTCTCTCTGCCCCCTGCCCCTGTGTGTCGGCGGGGAGCCTGAGCTAGCTCGAATAAAGAGTCTTATGCTTTTGCATGGGACTCGGCTGGCTCCCTGGTGGTCTCTTGGGGATCCTGAAATCTGGGCATAACAGCTCTTTCCTTCTTGGGGCCACTGCACAGCGCCTGCCTCGGATGGTTTTCTTGCTTAAAACCTCCCACTGGAGAGCCTTCCCACCCCAGGCCATTTAAAGTCCTGGGAGATGGACACAAACCCTCTGTGCCCTCCTTCAGCCTCGGACTCTCTAGGCCAGTTAAGGCCCGGATTCCTCCCTGGCCTGGGATTCTACAGCCCCCTCCTTTCCGGAGACTCCCCCCCAACTCTCCATTTAGTATCTAAAAGGCCAGATGCCAAGGAAGGGCACACATTTCTGTGAGACGGGATTTGGGCTAAAACAGCACTGGGTGTCCCAGTGTTACCCCTCAGGGTCTAGTAGTGTGTGGGTTCTTTTCACAACCTGAGTCCAGGTGGCTTTGAGAGTATGTTTATTAAAGCTGGGGACAGTAAAATGAAATAAGGCCTTAGGATAAAAGAGGGAACCTAAGCCCAGCTGCTTTGTATTTGGGGGTCAGTTGGAGAAAGTGAACATGAATGGCATATGAGCAATCTCATATAGTGACAGTCTTCTAGACTATGCTCCTTCAGTTCATTTTCAAACAAAGCTGTGATGGAAACCCTTTTCTGCTCCTGGTCCCTTAGGGTTTGAGGCTCTATGCACCTGTGGACAGGGCATCACAGAGTATGTTGTCCTGTTATACATGTGTCCCATGGGAGGGGACTGGGTGAAGAACTGGGGACAGGGTAGTTGGGGAAGGATACTGAGGGCAACTCTGTTGCCACCATATGGGTTTCTTCTCCCCTGGTGCATCTGCACAGTATCCAAGGATCTGGCCATGCCCACTCCAGGACAACCCTACCTCTAGGAATCCACCCTGGGAGTCTGCCCTCTAGACATTCCTGTCCCAACCCCTCACACTACTCAGATTTCAGATGGGTTGGGTCATTTGTTTTAAAACGGAGGCCAGTATTTATCAGAAGAGCTATCTGCCCCAGTGCATTTATGAGAGTTGAGAGCAGGCTTTGGCCCAGGGGAGGTAACAGGGTTCTCTTTTGGGTTTGGGAGGAACA
>NW_005871108.1:721024-783845 GCF_000147115.1 Myotis lucifugus | reverse complement strand
TGCACATTTGTGGGCTCGGAGAGCAAGGGAAGACAGGAGAGAAAAACAGTTTGGTCTTCATGTAACATCTCATTGTTTCTTTTTTCTTTTTCTTTATATTTTTATTGATTTCAGAGAGGAAGGGAGCGGAGAGATAGAAACATCAATGATGAGAGAGAATCATTGATCGCTGCCTCCTGCACGCTCCCTACTGGGGATCGAGCCTGCAACCCAGGCATGTGCCCTTGGCCAGAAACGAATCTGGGACCCTTCAGTCCGCAGACCAACGCTCTATCCACTGATCCAAACCTGCTAGGGCTCATTGTTTCTTATTCTCTTCTGTGACAAAGGGCAGGGGAGTGTGAAATTTTTCATCATTCAAGTCCTTCTGCCTGTGAGTGTGGTGGAAGCACAGCATATCCTCAAGATGCAGGTGTGATTGGTCAACATAAAGTCGCCTGAGAAAACAACCCAGAGCAGGAGGAGGAAGAGGACAATATGGCTGCTTCTCAGGTAAACGCTCTGTCTTGGCTCAGTTCTGTGTCTGCTTTTCCTTCTAAAGTTCACGGATGTAGGTGGTGCAGACCTGCAGACCTTTGCTTCTCTATATCTGATGATCCTGCCAGAGGGAGTTTGTTTTCAACTACTAACTTTTTTTTCTTATAGCTGTCCAAGTTTCCTCTTTTTTAAAAATCGTCACCGTAGGATATATTCTCCACCCCCCACCACCACCACCACCCCCCCCCCCCCACATACACACACACTGATTTCTAGAGAGTGGAAGGGAATAAGGAGGGAGGGAGGAAGGTAGAGAGAGAGAGATTGAGAGAAATAGAGAGAGAGAGAGAGAGAGGCACATCTTCTTGAAAGAAACATGTGGACTGGTTGCCTCCCACATGCACCCCTACTGGTGTCAGGGAACCTGCCACCGAGGTAAGTGCCCTCAACCTGGACTCTAACCCGCATCCTTTCTGTCTGGGGCAGATGCTCTAATCACGGAGAATGGCAGGGCCCAAGTTCCCTCTTTAAAATGTTACTGTCATTTGGGGTTTTGGGTTTTCCAAGATAGAATTCAAGAGGAGCTACCAGAGAAATTTCTGGGCATATTTTCTTAGGCTTTTCCTAAAGGATAAGGGAGATGACACAGAAGAAAGGAAGGTCCTCTGAGCTGACTCAGGGGCTGGCTCTGCTTGGCGGCCATAACAAGCTTGGGACACATAGGAGGGTGGTTGGAAAAGGCCTGCTGGTGGTTACTTGCTTTTCCAACAGGGTTCCTGGTAGCGCCTGCGCTGTGAGGGAAAGATGGCAGTGTAGTCACTAGAGCCACCCCAGAAAGTTCAGGTAGCAGTCAAGCCTTCATCAACTGCTCAAGTACATCAGCAGTTTCAACATCTGCAAGGAAGCAGGCCTTTAGGAGGGAGATAAAGTCAGCTACCTCTGCGTTTTTGTCCACAGCTTTCTGTCTGCTGTGTCCATCCAGGTCCCCCATAGGAATCTCACCAAAAGTTATGACCATTGTGTGGGAGGAAGATACTTTCTTCTACCTTCAAGGTTCTCTCAGCTGGCCTAATCAGAAAGAGGGGATATGTATGGGAGCTGCACACACATGACAGAGTCAGAGACCCCACATGCAAGAGAGGCTCAGAGACTGAAAGGGAAATTTAGCATGAGACAGTCTGAGCCTGGGATGAGGTAATGCACTTTGAAACTTCAGAAGATCTTTGACTGGAGATCACATGTTCAGGAGGTATTAGTTTGCCTACCACCTAGATAGGTAAAAAGTCATTATTGGTTTTGACACTTATCATGGGCCAGGCTTCTAATTTAAATTTTTCTAGGTAGTTCAGGGGAGAGCAGAAGCTTCTCTTGAGCCCATAGCGTCTTGGTGCCTTCAGCTCAACATAATCTACCTACTGTTGAAGCACATCTTAGGGTGCCTTGTTTTGAACCCCTACCTTCAACTTTTGGAAACATTTTTGTGTGTGTGACAGACCAACATGGGAAGGCATTGATATCCAAGATCCCTATAGAGATGAGATGTGAAGTGTAGATGGGAGATGTAGGTTTTAGATTTCGTATGGCTGCAACATCTGCTCTGTAGAACAGGATTGAGACAATGCACATTTAACCAGGCCCCGATTAGATCAGATGGTTCTGAAAGAAAAATCGTTGCAAGAGACTAGCTCACTACGTTGATAAGAAGGAATTACTTTTTAAAATATATATATATTTTTATTGATTTGAGAGAGGAAGGGAGAGGGAGAGAGAGAGAAACAATGGTGAGAGAGAATCATTGACAGGCTGTCTCCTGCACACCCCCCACACTGGGGATTCCTAACCAGGAATCGAACTGTGACCTAATAGTTCATAGGTCAACACTCAACCACCAAGCCACACCAGCCGGACAGAAAGAAATACTCTTTAAATCAGTGGTTTCCAAACTTAAACATATCTAAAATCCTGATACCCCTCCTGTGACATATAATTCTTATTATTCAAAAAGTAAACTTCTATTGTGGAGGAAGCCTAAAAGTCCATTAACTTGGTCTAAACAAGCTTCCAAAGAACATGGCATCCATGAAAGAGAAAAGTAAAAGAATGAAAGGACAACCGAAATACTGAGGAAGAAATCACTAAGGAATTGTTAAAAATACTAATACTATGAAGTGATATGAAAAAAATAGCAAATAAAGTTTTAAAACATAATAGATAACTGAAATGTATAAATATGTCACAATATATATTCATATACTCTATATGAAGTCCCTAGAACCAGAAGAAATGCAAAAAATTCATTGTTAACTCATTCTTTATATTTTTTTAAATTTTTTTAAATTAAATCTTTATTGTTCATTGCTGGGGTCCAATCCCAGCGGGTCCAGGGGTCCCCAAAGGTGTGGACGGAGTCGGCGAAGAAGGAATGACACGAAGACAGCCTTCAGTTGATCAGCAGCCTAGTCAGGACCTATAGCCAGGATCTCCAGCCAAAGTTCTGGTCGGAGTTCTGGTTAGGAACTGATGAGGATCTGATGTTTATTGTCTTGTTACATCCGTATTTATACCAGCCGATTTTAATCCTGTCAATTTCTATTACAAAGGTTAGGGCGTTTCTTTATCTCCATTCCAGGGAGTAAAGATTATGTAGCTTAACTACCCGCCTGGCACTTAATTAAGGGGTTGTATCTCCTCCCTAACCTTAGGGAAAAATCCCCACCTGGGGAAACAACCTTTCTCAGAGAGGTGACCTTGGTTAAAACACATGGCGCTAAGGAGAGCAAACATATTAAGAACAATATGCTATATATGCCAGGTCCCTTGAAACATATGCTGTGCAGATGTTTCTTTCCTGCAGCGACTGTGTCAAGCAGCAAGGATGGACCGGCTTCCGGCAGTTCATATTATTACATTGGTTTCTCTTTTTTCCCACCATAACTCCCCTCCACCCAGTTCCCACCCTACCCTCCGCCCTCACTCCCCACCCACTGTCCTCATCCATAGGTGCACGATTATTGTCCAATCTCTTCCCGTACCCCCCACATCCCTCCCCCCCCCCCAAGAATAGTCAGTCCATTCCCTTTCTATGTCCCTGATTCTATTACAATCACCAGTTCATATTGTTCATCAGATTATTTATTCACTTGATTTTTAGATTCACTTGTTGATAGATGTGTATTTGTTGTTCATAATTTGTATCTTTACTTTTTCTTCTTCCTCTTCTTAAAGGATACCTTTCAACATTTCATATAATACTTGTTTGGTGGTGATGAACTCCTTTAGCTTTTCCTTATCTGTGAAGCTCTTTATCTGACCTTCACTTCTGAATGATAGCTTTGCTGGATAAAGTAGTCTTGGTTGTAGGTTCTTGGTATTCATCACTTTGAGTATTTCTTGCCACTCCCTTCTGGCCTGCAGAGTTTCTGTTGAGAAATCAGGTGACATTCGTATGAGTACTCCCTTGTAGGTAACTGACTTTCTTTCTCTTGCTGCTTTTAGGATTCTCTCTTTGTCTTTTGCTCTTGGCATTTTAATTATGATGTGTCTTGGTGTGGTCCTCTTTGGATTCCTTTTGTTTGGGGTTCTCTGCGCTTCCTGGACCTGTAAGTCTATTTCTTTCACCAGGTGGGGGAAGTTTTCTGTCATTATTTCTTCAAATAGGTTTTCAATATCTTGCTCTCTCTCTTCTTCTGGCACCCCTATAATTCGGATGTTGGTACGCTTCAAGCTGTCCCAGAGGCTCCTTACACTATCTTCGTATTTTTGGATTCTTTTTTCATTTTGCTTTTCCGGTTGGGTGTTTTTTGCTTCTTCGTATTTCAAATCTTTGACTTGATTCTTGCGATCCTCTGGTCTGCTGTTGGGAGTCTGTATAATATTCTTTATTTCAGTCAGTGTATGCTTGTTGGTTCTTCATCACAACATCGAGGGTCTCACTAGATTTCTTGAAGATCTCACTACATTTATTGGCGGTCTCACCAGTCTTTTCGAGGGCCTTACTCAATTTATCGGCAGCTTCTAGACAGTTCTTTAAAGACCTTAAAAGTGTGGTTTTGAACTCTATATCCAGCAGTTTGCTTTCCTCCATTTCTGTCATTTGTGTCCTTTTTCTCCACATTTTTTATGCTTCGCTGTGTCAATAGAGTGCCTTTCTCTGCTAACTGTCCCAATTACCTGAGGTAGACACTCTTGGTGCACCCCCTTGTGGGCTTTGTGCACAGTCTTGTTGTAATTAAGCCTTGATTGTTGTAGTTATCACTGGGAGGAATAGACCTCCAGGCCAATTGGCTGTGAGAATCAGCTGTGTCTGCAGTGGGAGAACTTCTGTGCTGGAGACACCCCTCTGGGGCAAGACTTGCTTCAATGGGGCTTTGGTGTTCACTGAGTCTGCCCCCTGAGTGTGTCTTTTATGGTTCCACGGAGCTGCAAACTGGATGGTCCCACTCTGACCTCTGGGCTTCCTGGCTCCTGGATCTCTAGGGAGGTGCTAATCTAGCCTTTGCCTGCGGCTATCCAGCAAAAGCCTCCCTGCAGGGCTTGGGCAGGGCAGGTCCCACGGGATCAACAGGGCAGGGCTAGCAGTTATGGCTGCTCTCAGTCTTGCCCTCAGAGGCTCTGCTTCTCAGTGTCCCGGTAATCGCTGCAAGCCCCTTGGAGAGAAAGCTGCCCTCAGGTTCTGACCGATGCCAGACAGTCCCGCTTCTCCCGTATGAGTCTGGGTCCCCAGAGACTCGCCCAGAACTGGAGCTCAGAGCCTGAGACTCCCTCCTGATTGAAAACGACAACCACGCCCTCAGCCGACAGCCCGCTCCGCATGCACTCCGCACCTTAGTATTTTACTTCTGCACTGCGCCTCCTCTGAGTCTTGGTATGCTTTTCTCTTTCCTTCTAGTTGTAGAATTTCCCACTCAGCCAGCCTTCCTGTGGTTCTGGATGATGTCCTTTCCGTCTTTTAGTTGTATTTTTGAAGTGGTTGTTTGAGGCAGCAAACTCCAGTGTTTACCTATCTCATTGTTAACTCATTCTTGAATTTCCCCTCTTAAAGTCAAATTGCCCCACATTGGAACCACTGCTTTAAATGCACTGTTCAATTTACAGAGTCTGGGAGGTATATGTGGATTGAAATATGTTTAAGCCAGCGGTTCTCAACCTGTGGGTCACAACCCCTTTGGGGGTGGAACGACCCTTTCACAGGGGTCGCCTAAGACCATTGGAAAACACATATATAATTACATATTCTTTTTGTGATTAATCAGTAAGCTTTAATTATGTTCAATTTGAAACAATGAAATTGGGGGTCACCACAACATGAGAAACTGTATTAAAGGTCGCGGCATTAGGAAGGTTGAGAACCTCTGGTATAAGCTGATGTTAGTGATGTTGTGTCCTTTCCCGTGCTTCAGTCCCCTGATGTGATTTCCTTTGCATCTGATTTTCACTTGGTGCAGGTGTTCTCTGCCAAATTCCTGAACTACAGAGTTAAATTTTTTAAAAAATACATGTTTATTGATTTCAGAGAGGAAGGGAGAAGGAGAGAGAGAAACATCAATGATGAGAGAGAATCATGGATCTGCTGCCGCTTGCACCCCCTCTACTGGGGATCGAGCCTGCAACCCAGGCATTGAACCTGGGACCTTTCAGTCCACAGGCCGACGCTCTATCCACTGAACCTAACCAGCTAATAAGCTTCAGGGTAATTTGTTGACATGAAAATTTTATTTTGTATTGCATTCAGTGTGTACATTATTTCCATTTGTATGTCTTGGTTTTTGCAGAAAATGCTAACGTTGAGCTCTTCTTTCTTACCTTCTTGTTTCTATTCTTTACAATTACAACAGCTATGTACATTCATGAGGGTTGTGTCTGTGTGTTGGTCTTTGTTCTTTTTGACAAATTCCAGGTAAAGTTTGGAATAACACCAAGGCTCTACCAATTGCTGGATGTTTTACAAAATTTTCTCATAAAAAAGAAACAATCGCCATGGCTCAGTTGGTTGAGAGGTCACTGCTTCAGTTCCCAGTCAGGGCACATGCCCGGGTTGCCGGTTCAATCCTTGGTAGGGGGCATGCATGCATGAGTCAGCTCATCAATGTTTCTCTCATCGATGTTTTTATCTCTCCACCTTTCACTCTCTCTCTAATCAACAAAAACTTATTTTTTGAAAAAGGAAGAATAATATTATTTTTCTTTGATTACTTTTGAGATTGATTAATATGTATAAAACTGTTAGAACAATGTATTAAAGGACTGTGGCTGTTAGGTAAAGTATATACTGGTACACTTGATCCTCTATGATTCAAACAAAGCACTCAAAAATGAATATGCCTGTGTTGATGCCTTTATTCATTATTGTTATTTTTTAAAACATTTTTGTGGATTTTAGAGAGAAGGGAAAGGGAGACAGAGATAGAGACATCAATGATGAGTAAGAATCATTGATTGGCTGCCTCCTGCATGCCCCACCCTGGGAATCAAGCCTGCTACCCGGGCATGTGCCCTGACCGGGAATGGAACCATGACCTTGTGGTTCATAGATTGATGCTCACCACTAAGCCATGATGGCCAGGCTATTTTTAAAATTTGTCTTCTAGAAAAGTAAAGCTTCAACTGTGGTTTTGTGGGTCATATGCCATCCTTCTTTCTCAAAATACATTAGAGAATATTAGTGTCAAAGTGGTGTTATTGGATAACTCAGGATACTTCCCTGGCTCAAAATCAGTTCAGCACTGGCCGGTTTGGCTCAGGGGATAGAGCTCTCGACTGTAGACTGTCTTCTTTCTGGTTTGATTCCAGTCAAGGGCACATACCTTGGTTGCAGGCTTGATCCCAGGCCCTTGGCCAGCCACATGCTGGAGACAATCAATCCATGTGTTTCTCTCTCTTTGTCTCTCCCTCTCCCTTCCACTCTCTCTAAAAATCAATGGAAAAATATCCTCCATTGAGGATTAACAAAAACCAAAAACAAAGTTCAATCGAACTGTTTTCTTTTTTAAAAAAATATATTTTATTGATTTTTTACAGAGAGGAAGAGAGAGGGATAGAGAGTTAGAAACATCGATGAGAGAGAAAAACATCGATCAGCTGCCTCCTGAACACGCCCCACTGGGGGTGCACGCAACCAAGGTACATGCCCTTGACCAGGATCGAACCTGGGACCCTTGAGTCCGCGAGCCGACACTCCATCCACTGAGCCAAACCGGTCAGCGCTCGAACTTTTTTCTTTTTGGGTGACATTATGACCTCTGCCCGTGGTCACTTGGGTAATGTTTGTTTTTTCTTTTAATTTCAGGGGCAGTTGACCTTCAGTGATGTGGCCATAGAATTCTCTCAGGAGGAGTGGGCGTGCCTGGACCCAGCTCAGCGGAAACTGTACAGGGACGTGATGTTGCAGAACTACAGGAACCTGGTATTCCTGGGTGAGGACCACTTCCGTCCAGAATTTCTCCTCCACCCCCAGGGTTTTGTTTTCTTCATTAGTACAGTGTCTGCTTGTAGCTTCTGCTTTTTATGATAGAGTTTCAGATCCGTGTTATTAAGGAAAGCAACTGGGGTTTTGCTGGTGTACTTGCAAGTGGAAATCAGAATCTGAAAACTTTAAATGTAGTCTCGTATGGTAAAGGTGATATCAGAAAATAATATTTTGGGGAAACTTTTTCTAGACTATTCTGATATTCTACAATGTCCAGTCTTCTCACTTGAGCTCAGTATATATTTGAAATTGGAGAATCTCCTTTAAAATTCCTGTTTCTTTTTCTCATAAACAGGTCTTGCTGTGTCTAAGCCAGACCTGGTCACCTTTTTGGAGCACATGAAGGAGCCCTGGAAGTTGAAGAGAAAAAGAACAGGATCCATCCCCCCAGGTAGGTGGGAATGAAGGAAGCAGATGACCCAGATGAGAGGCCAAGGTTGACAGAGGAAGCCAGATCTTAAACTATGGTTTGGGAAGTTTGGCTTCAATGGAAATGATTTTTGAGAGGGTATATTTGGGTGAGGTATATTTCTTTTTAATCTTTTATGTCTCATGTAATTAATTTGTGAGGGAAGCGGTTGAGATACTAGAATTTAGTTCTCACAAACCAGGAACACTAGGGATAGGTGTCCAAGTTGTCTTATTTCTCCTTCTGTTTGATCAGGTCTATTGCTGATAGTTCTATTGTATATTTAAATTCAGGTACTGGGTCCTTCAGCTCCCAATATGTTTTTTTTTCTTAAATTTTCTGTCGCATTTTATTTTTCCCATGCATGTTTTTGATGATAATATTTAGATTTTTATGTCTTCTATATTTTGCAATATTTCCCCTTTATGTTGGTTTATTTGAGATCTTTTTTTAAAAAAAATATATTTTATTGATTTTTTTACAGAGAGGAAGGGAGAGAGATAGAGAGCTAGAAACATCGATGAGAGAGAAACATCTATCAGCTGCCTCCTGCACATCTCCTACTGGGGATGTGCCCGCAACCCAGGTACATGCCCTTGACCGGAATCGAACCTGGGACCCTTCAGTCCACAGGCCGACGCTCTATCCACTGAGCCAAACCGGTTTCGGCATATTTGAGATCTTTGTCAGGTAAATAACAGATGTTAGTTAACTTAGGGCCAGTATATGGAGATTTATTTTGTTCCTCTGGCTGGACTGTTTTTCTGTTTCTTCGTAAGCCTTGTGATCTTTTGCTGCTATTTAAGGTCATTAGAAGCAGCACATTCTTTATGAAATTGCTTTGTACAAGACAACACAAATAATTAGCTGTGGTAGATTGTTTTTGTTCGGTTGTGTTTACTATTTTAAATACATTTTTATTTATTTCAGAGAGGAAGGGAGAGGGAGAGAGATAGAAACATCATGATGAGAGAGAATCATGATGAGCTGCCTTCTACATGCTGCCCCAGGGAATCAAACCTGATCTCCTGGTTCATAGGTCAAAGCTCAACCACTGAGCCATGCCCGCCTGTCAGCTGTGGTAGATTTTTTTGCCTGTATATCCCATATTTTACTTTTTTAATTTAAATTCTTTATTGTTTAAAGTACTACATATGTCTCCTTTCTGCCCCCGCCACTGTGCTACATTTTTAATGGCCTGTCAAACCTATTCTTGAAAGTGTAATTGGAGTGTGTGTGTGTGTGTGTGTGTGTTTGTGTTTCATTCATTTTCTATTTTTCAATTATAATTGCAAATACAATATTATATTAGTTTCAGGTGTACACTGCAATGAATAGACATTATATAGTTTTTGGCCTGGGGCTACTTAGCAAGTGGTATGGGGCACACTAGGGCCAGCTGGTGCTTATTTTACATTGTAGTAAAGACTGAAGCTCAAGCCAATCAGGCTGTTCGTATGGAATAGCCAGTGGAAACAGCTTGGGTCACCCCACAAGCTGATGGGGTGGGTAGTCAGGAAATCTTCAGGGTGGGGTGAAAAGTCTGAGACAGGTCGATGGAGACTCAGGTATGGCCCCTATCTGATAGCCATTTGCGGGGAAAGTTTCAGAAAAGGAACAATGGCTTCTATCAGAGCTTATGTCTGGGAGAAAGCTCCTCCCCCTGCTCTCTCCCTTATGCAAGACATTTCAGTTCCTCCCCGTATGTCTCTCATGCCGAGCTGCATCCAGAGCACTCAGAAGGTATGAATCTGAGTAAGCCCTTTAAGAGGAACTACCTGGGTTTCCATCCACTCTCTGACTCACTCAGCCACAATCACTGCTAGTTTTTACAGCCGTAGTAATGGTCACATCTCTGCTCTGCTTTGGAACCCTGGGCTGGTGGCCTGGGACCGTTCACTCCTCAAACGTGACCTCTGCAGCAGAAATATATCTCATGATTTTTATCAACATGGGACCAACCCATTCTGTGACTTTGTCCCGGTCACAGTCTCAATGAAGGTTCTTCTTTATATCCTTAGTTTTAAAACTTAATTCAGTCAGGTCTCTGGCATTTCTGAATTATGGTTTAGTTGTATATTCTATGTGGTTGTGGGAGGATGCCAGTGCTGAAATTACCTACACTGCCATCTTTTTTTTTCTTTTTATCTTTGTTTTTGAAAGTATTACATAGGTTCTCCTTTTCCCCCATCAACCTCTTCCAGCCCACTCCCATCCTCCCCCACAAGCCCTCACCACCCCATTGTCTGTGCCCACAGGTTATGCATATATGCATACAAGTTCATTGGTTGATCTCTTCCTACCCACCCTCCCCTGCCTTCCCTCTGGGGTTCAAAAGTCTGTTTATGCTTCTCTGACTCTGGGTCTATTTTTGATCATCAGTTTATTTGGTTCATTAGAGTCCACATATGAGTGAAATCATGTGGTACTTAACTTTCTGTGACTGGATTATTTCACTCAGCATAATAGTCTCCAGGTTCAACCATGCTGTTGCAAATGGTAAGAGTTCTTTCTTTTTTATTACCTCGTAGTATTCCATTGTATAAATGTACCATAGTTTTTTATCCACTCATCTGTTGATGGGCACTTAGGCTGTTTCTAAGTCTTAGCTATTGTAAATTGCACCGCTATGAGTATAAGAGTGCATATGTTCTTTCTGATGAGTGTTTCAGGTTTCTTAGGATATGATACATTCCTAGAAGTGGAATGACTGGGTCAAATGGGAGTTCCATTTTTAATTTTTTGAGGAAACTCACTGCATACTGTTTTCCACAATGGCTGCACCAGTCTGCATTCCTACCAGCAGTGTACTAGGGTTCCTTTTTCTCCACAACCTCACCAACACTTGTCATTGATTGATTTGTTGATGATAGCCATTCTGACTGGTATGAAGTGATATGCCATTGTTGTTTTGACATGCATTTCTCAGATGATTAGTGACTTTGAGCATTTTTTCATGTCTCTTGGCTTCTGTATGTCCTCTTGTGCCAGTATCAGGCTGTTTTGAGTACAATGGCTTTGTAGTATAACTTGATATATGGTATTGTGATTCCTCCTACTTTTTTCTTCTTTCTCAAGATTGCTGCAGCACTTCAGGGTCTTTTTGGTTCCATTTAATTTTTGGAGTGTTGGTTTTAGATCTGTGGAATATGCCCTTGGTATTCTAATAGGAATTGCATTGAATCTGTAGATTGTTTGGGTAGTATGGATATTTTAATGATGTTGATTCTACCAATCGATGAACATGGTATCTATTCTTCCACTTTTTTATATCTTCCTCTACCTCTTTTTTCAATGTCCTGTAGTTTTTCAAGTACAGGTCTTTTACCTCCTTGGTTAAGTTTATTCCCAAGTATCTTAATTTTTTTGTTGCAATTGTAAATGGGATTGTTATTTTAGTTTCTCTTTCTGAGAGTTCACTATTATTAAAATGAAATAGATTTTTGCATGTTAAATTTGTATCCTGCTATGTTTTTGAATTAAGTTATTAAATTTAGTAGTTTTTTGATGGAATCTTTAGGGTTTTCTATGTACAGTATCATGTCAACTGTGAATAATGAGAGTTTTACTTCCTCCTCTCCAGTTTGGGTGCCTTTTATTTCTTCTTGTCTGATCACTATGGCCAGGACTTCCAGAACTATGTTGAACAAGAGTAGTAAAAGAGGCCATCCCTGTCTTCTTAAGGGAAGTGCTTTTATTTTTTGCCTATTGAGTATGATATTGGCTGTCGGTTTGTCATATATGGCCTTTAGTATTTGGAGATATGTTCCCTCTATTCCCACTTTGCTGAGTTTTTATCAGAAAAGAGTGGTGGATTTTGTCCAATGCTTTTTCTGCATCGATTGATATGATCATGTGATTTTTGTCTTGTAATCAGTTTATGTGCTATATCACATTTATTGATTTCCAAATATTGTACCAGCCTGGCATCCCTGGAATAAATCCCACTTGGTCATGATGAATGATCTTTTTAATGTATTGCTGGATCCGGGTTGCTAAAATTTTGTTGAGGATTTTAGCATCTATGTCCATCAGGGATATTGGCCTGTAGTTCTCTTTCTTTGTCATGTCGTTATTTGGGTTTGGAATTAGGGTGATGGTGGCCTCATAGAAAGAGTTTGGAAGTGATCCTACCTCTTGAAATTTTTGGAATAGTTTGAGTACAGGTGTCAGTTCTTCTTTGAATATTTGGTAAACTCCCCTGTGAATCCGTCTGGACCAGGGCTTTTGTTTGCTGCATCTTGACCAGAAGCGTGTGTGTGTGTGTGTGTGTGTGTGTGTGTGTGTGTGTGTGTTGTAACTTCCCAGTTTAAAACATATTTTGATTTCACATCTTTCCATTTCTGATGTCTTTCTTCAGCATTGCAGTCTCTCTGGTGTTTGAACAATTACTCTCTTACCTTCTTAGCCACCATAATGCATTCACAGTATATTAACATTTCCTTTAAATTTGTGTCATTCAAAAGAGAAACAAGTTCCTCAGGCAGTTGTAAAAAATCCAGACTACTGGAGACACAGTACACTCATTGATTTCTATTCTGAGAAGAAACTGAGACTTGGGAGTTATCCCACAGTTATTTTGTAGTATGTCACAATGGGTGAGTAGGTATTGTAGGCAAATGTAGGTAACTTGTTTTTCTCTTTGATAATGAATTTTTTATTTTGTGCTTTCTGGTGAGTATTGGGGTCTTTGAACTGGCTTCTGAAGCAATTTAGAAGGTAATTGGGTCAATTAACATCTCCGTGGAGGACAAAAGTTGTGCTTCCTATTCTGTCATCTCACATTAGAATTTAAAGAATATTTACTTGAGTGTAGTGTTTCATACTTAATTTGCTATATTTCAGCTCTGTCTTCTCAAGTCACCCAGGGTTTGTTTTTAAAGTCAGACGTAGAAGATTCGTTCCAGAAAATGCAACAGGTAAGATCTAGCACGTGTGGCACTGAGAATTTACACTTAATGAAAGTTTTGTAATGGGTGAAGGAATATGAAGAGAAAAAAAAGGATGTTCTGATGGATATAATCAAAGTGGGGCAATTACCCTTAATAAAATCCTTGTTGCCTAAGGAGATTAAGTATATAAAACATCTTGGGAAAAATAATCTTGAAAATATCTACTTTTCTTCAGCTATGTTGGCAGAGCAATGGTCTCTGAACGTAAAGACCAATAAAATTTAAAAAACATTTGCTGCCATGGTTAGTGTGGCACGGTTGGTTGGAGTTTTGCCCTATATAATGAATGTTGTGGGTTCGATTCCTGGTCTGGTTGCATGCAGGAGGCCATTGATCGATGTTCTTCACTTTCTCTTTTCCTCTCTCTCTCTACTTCACTCTCTATAAATATCAATAATTATGTCTTCAGGTTAAGATTAAAATGAATAAAGAAGTGAATAAATAGATATATAGATAAATCAATAAATACATACATACATACTTACTCCCTAAAGTAAAATTTGGAATATCAGAGAAGTCAGCTAGTCCATTGTGTAAATAATTTTGTAAATGATGTAATGTAGGATTTTATTAAATTGTCAAATATTGCTAAAATGTAGGTCTTTCTAAAATGAAGGTAAAAATTATTAATTAGTTTTGCAAATCCCTCAAAGAAGTTTCCATTATTCTTTCATGGAGAAATATTCACCTGTGTTTCAGAGTGTATACTTTTTGTAAATGTGGGAGGATGTACATAGGTATCAGAATAGGTAATTGGAAACAACTTTATATGTGCAATGATATTAGAGCCCTCATTAAAAGATTTTATCTCTTCAATGTTTACCAGAGTTCACATAACGAAGAGAGAAGTAATCAATGCAATGGTTACTTTAACAAATGTGGAAGACTTAAGCAACATCTGATAGTTCATTCTGGGGAAAAGCCTTATATATGTGGAGAATGTGGCAAAGATTTCAACGGTTATAAAAGCATTACTCAACATCTGAGAATTCATACTGGAGAGAAGCCTTATAAATGTAAAGAATGTGGCAAAGCCTTTATCCACAGGTCAAGTCTCATTCAACATCAGGTAATTCATACTGGAGAGAACTATTATAAACGTACAGACGTCGGCAACACCTTTAACATGTGTGGAACCCTTAAAGAACATGAGATAATTCATTCTGGAGTAAAGCCTTATGAATGTAAAGAATGTGGCCAAGCCTTTTTCTTGAGCTTAGAACTGGTTCGACATCAGAGAATCCATACTGGAGAGATGCCTTATATATGTAAACAATGTGGCAAAGCCTTCACCTGGAGCTTAAGTCTTTCTCTACATGAGAAAACTCATTCTGGAAAGAAGCCTTATAAATGTACAGAAGGTGTCAATGCTTTTAAGGAGGGAGCAAGCCGTAAGAAACAGAGAGTTCATTCTGGAGAAAAGCGTTATGAATGTAGAGAATGTGGCAAAACCTTTAACTGGAGGGAAAATCTTCGTCGACATCGGGTAATTCATTCTAGAGAGCAGCCTTATAAATGTAGTGAATGTGGCAAAGTATTTATGTCGGGCTCACATCTGATTCGACATCAGAGAATTCATTCTGGAGAGAAGCCTTATAAATGTACAGAATGTGGCAGAGCCTTTAATGAGTGTGGAAGCCTTAAGAAACACCAGACAATTCATACTGGAGAGAAGCCTTATAAATGTATGCAATGTGGCAAAGCATTTAGCCGGTCTTCAACCCTTACCCATCATCAGAGAATTCATTCAGGACAGAAGCCTTATATATGTGTAGAATGTGGCAAAGCCTTTACGTGGTCTTCACACCTTTCTAGACATCGAAGGATTCATCAGAGAGAAGCCTTATGAAGGTTGAGTATATGCAAAGCCTTTACACTGCACAATTCTTACCAAATACATGAGAAGCTTTAGAGATGTGAGAAGTGTGACAAAGCCTTTAACCTTGCTCTAGCTCTGTTCAATATTGGGGAATACATGATAAATAGAAGCAATCTAAACAATATGGAAAAAATATCAACCATTGCCCAAACCTCATTAAATATCAGACAATTCATACCAGAGAGAATCCTCACAAGTGCATAGAATGTGGTAATGCCTTTATCCAGTGTTGAAACTTTAGTCAATATCATATAATTCTTGCTGGACTGAAACAATAGAAACATAAAGAATGTCAAAACCTTTAACCATTTATCAAGGCTCACTGAACTTTAATGAATTCATACTAAAAAGAAGCCATACAAATAAAAAAGTTCTGCATAGCCTATATTCAGCATTTACATCTTAATTGATGCATGAGAATTCATACTGGGAGAAACTTTAAAGAATGTGGCAAACCCTTTACCTCGACCCAGAGTCTTCCTGAATATGAGAGATTGCCTTTGAAATAAGTGATGAAAATCTTTCCCCCAAATACACATTATAGAAAAGTCTGCAGAATTTGTACGTGAAAGTGACTTAAAGAAGTAGAAAATGTGTGAAAGTAGATAATGCAAATTAATGTAAAACATCGGAGAATTCACGTTAGAAACTAGTAAGTCAATAACGCTTTTCAAATATGACTTTAAATCGGAATACTTATTTTAGACAATCTACTAAGGATAGTTACATGATTTTTTAGTATAAATCACAATATCAAGGGGATGAATGTTAGGACAAACGTAATTTACCTCCATTGTCTCCTTTTTTAGTATAACAGAATTTGTGATTTTTTTTTAAAAAAAAGTATTAATATGATTAATTCATTTCATGATTCTTTGAGTGGTTGTAATGTGTATTTCAACACAAGGCAATACAGTGTGTTTGCAATGCTTTGTTTAGACTATGTGTGGACTTAATATGTTCATTCATAAAGATGAAGTAATTGAAATATGTTAACAGTGATGTGTAATGAATGAGGTGTTGACATGCCATCAGTGTTAATGTTTCTCACCTTATTCACCATTGTGGGTAACAATTTATAATGCAGTGGAGTGACATCATTTACTCACAGGCCTTAAACCTTAATGTGTAAAGAGTTTAGCCATAATTTATCTTTTTATTCATTGTACCTGCTGGGACCTTATGATGGTTACAAAAAATATCTAATGGGATTGTTTTTAAGGGTTTATATAAAAGTGTGTGGTGGCCGAGGCCGGTTTGGCACAGTGGATAGAGCGTCAGCCTGCGGACTGAGGGGTCCCAGGTTCGATTCCGGTCGGGGGCATGTGCCTGGGTTGCGGGCACATCCCCAGTGGGAGATGTGTGGGAGGCAGCTGCTCGATGTTTCTCTCTCATCGATGTTTCTAGCTCTCTATCTCTCTCCTTTCCTCTCTGTAAGAGATCAATAAAATATATTTAAAATATAAAAGTGTGGTGTTTCAGCGTTGTCATTTATTTTGTGTAGCTAAAACATTTTGAACTGAACTCCCATGAATCCCTAATGCACACAGACACCAGCTTACAGTGTCATAAGTGAATGTAAGTTTTTGATATGACTTCTCGAGCAGTCCTTGTGAACAATAGTCTTTTGTGCACCTCAGGGCCTTCAATTTGTATGCTCCTTATGTAAGGTTTCTAAAGAGCTAGCCAAACCTTGCTGATTTTGCTTTGAGTTGAACAATCTGGACCTAGCTCGAGAACCCCAAGGCACTCCACATAGTGATCCTAATACAGACCTACACTGTGTGTACTGCCACTCTCTTCCTGCATCCTGCCTTGCCCTGTGTTAGTCCCTGCAGGCGTGCTGTGTACTTCCTCCGTAAGTTATAAACTTTTATTTCCAGTTTATCTGTGGTCTTTTGGGAAACTGCTGGACACCATCCAGTACCAGGGGGGTTTCCTTAACAAATGCTAATTTAACAAATATTCAAAAGAATATGTTGAGAAGCCTGATTTTTGGATTTCTGCATCATCACAACATTTTATCATATATATAATGTATACATATACATGTATATGTTTATACATATATGAATAGCATGGCCTTTTTCTGAGTTTTTATAACAGCTGTACACATTTTGTTTTGCACTAAATGCAGTATGTAAATATAGTAACATAAAAATGTATTTAGGAGTAAGGAGTAATGAGGAAGTTTGTGTGTATGTATGTATTCATATCTTCAGAAGAAAAGGGAAATAATGGATTAAAATTGGTTATTTAGAAACATTTGCTGATTTACTAACAAACCTTATAGATTTATTATGTGAAGCATCTTTTATTACATTACATTGATTTTTCTCCCTGATCTGATGACACTTCTCAGATTCTCCCACAGCAGTTCTATGCTTTTTACATTTCTGTGTCTCATGTAATATGCCATATATTTAATTTGTTCCACCAGAGGCCTGGTGCATGAAATTTGTGCATGGGGGTGGGGGGGTGGGCTTCAGCTTGACCTGTACCCTCTCCAATCTGGGAGCCCTCAGGGGAGGTCCTACTGATGGCTTGGGCCTGCTCCCTGTGGTTCTCTGCTCTATGCGGGGCCTGCCTGCTCCACACCATGGCGACAGCCAAGCGGGCCCTGCTGGGTGCTGTCTGCGGCCGCGCTTGCCTGCTCGCGGGTCACTGTGGCGATGGCCAAGTGGGCCCTGCTGGATGCTGCCTGCGGGCACACTTCCCTGCTGGGCTCACATTCCCGGGGTGATGTCACCAGCGTCCTGCCCTGGCCCCTATGGGCGTCACCATCTTTGTTGTGGAGTGATGGAGTGGGGGTTAATTTGCATATTACTCTTATTAGATAGGCTAGCTCATGAAATGTTCCTTATATGTTGTGGTCAGAGGAATGGCTTCCATTGAAATCATTATTGTACAGAAATATCTTGAAAATGGAAGTAATGTCACAATGAGCATATGAAGTTGTAGTTCATGTGGTACACTTCATACCATCTATTAGATAAAAACTAAGTCAGTATTCCTTTAGTTACTATTTTCATTGTTTATTATTGATGTCACCAAAGACATTCAGTGTTTGCCAATTTATTCAGGTCACAACTTGGTGATGTCATAAATTATGGTCTTTTTACAATAATATGAAGTGAAGAAACAGCACATTCAAGTTGTGTAAGAGATACTCCATTATTAGAAGGAAAACATTGCAATAGTAGTGATGTAGTATTAAATAGCAGATGGAAAAGATCCAGGATGAAAAACTGAAATGAATTCAGCATGTGGAAAGAGGATATCTTTTTCCAGGATGCAATACTGACTCTGAAATTAGTAACATAAATGATACTTTTTTTCATTTCCTTCCTCTCTCCAATTCCTTTATTTCTTTTCATTCCCAGCTACATAGATATCACAGTCATTCTCTTTTGAGGTGTTATGACTATACCATCTCCCTATTCTCCCCATCCTAAATCATCCTTACAGATTGTTTGTTTGGAATTTATGTAATAGGGGGAAACATCAGATAGTGTTGAAATTTTTGGATTATATTTTGAATGAAAAAGAGACCTCACAACTTACAATTTCATGCTGAAATCTCTCTTTTGGAATGTGAATATTGAATGCTGGAAAACATGAGAATGGCATCTGATTTGACAATTGGAATGATCTTCCCAGTCACAGTTTTATTATAACCCCGAATAGCTCCAGCAATCTTGAGAAAGAAGAGCAAAGTTGTCAGAACCACACAACATGATATCAAACTATACTACAAGGTGTTAGTAATAAAATCAGCATGGAACTGGCATCAGCTCATACATAGATCATTGGAACAGAATAGAAAACCCAGAAATCAATCCCCACTTATTAGGTCAATTAATATTTTACAAGGGAGGCAAAACATACAAGGCAATAAAGACAGTCTATTCAATAAATGGTGTTTGGAAAATTGGACAGATTTGTGCAAAACATCAAATCTATGTCCTTACACCATACACAAGTATGAACACTAAATGGATTAAAGACTTACATGAAAGACTCAATACAATCAAAGCTATATAAGATAAAGTAGGCAGTAAAATCTTGAATATTTTCTCAGATTGTCTTGATTAGCTTAGCCCAATCATGTGTTATTATGACAAGAATGTCTTGTGAAGACCCCTCCATTGCTCCCTGAATACCTTCTATAAAATTCCACATTCTACAAGGTGCTTGACAGGAAAGGAATTCACAGAAAATCAGAAATGTACATGTAAGAATGTTCAGTGAACAATTGTGTTTATTTCTGGTTCTTTGTCATAAATAGCGGACGAAGAATGGCTATGTTGTGACTACTCACAGCTGTGTGTCTGGTCCAGGTGGGAAAGTATAGGGTGGATTAGGGACCATGAAGAGATTAAAAGAGCAAGGAGAAGGGCAGGTATGATATGAACAGTGAACACAGTGACTTAGGTGAAGAAAACACGAGGCACTGAACAGGATGATCTCTCTCTTTATTTCTTATTTAAAAATTTTTTTTTATTGATTTTACATAGAGGAAGGGAGAGGGATAGTTAGAAACATCAATGAGAAAGAAACATCGATCAGCTGCCTCCTGCACACCCCCTACTGAGGATGTGCCCGCAACCAAGGTACATGCCCTTGACCGGAATCGAACCTGGGACCCTTCAGTCCGAAGGCTGACGCTCTATCCACTGAGCCAAATCGGTTAAGGCTTCCTCTTTATTTCTTTAATGTAAAATGGTGTCAAGGATCTATCAAGGTATTTATGAAACTCTTACCAGTGGTGACTCTTAGAGTGTGGAATATGGGAAAAAGGGAGCTTCATTCAAAATGCTAACATATCTATAAATTTGGAGATTCTTGTATAAGAAGCGTAAATTACTACTTTTAATACTAAAAATGATAAAATGTAAAAAGCAATTCATTTAGAGTAGAGGCCTCACCAGAGGGTTCATCTCTGCCGGTCCTTTTGGTGAGCATAGGCCTCCAGGGCTAGGATTTTGGTGACCCCTTGGTGCTCATCATGCTCCACCAGACAAGTGAGCATCACACCCTCCCTGTAGACAAATTCACCAGGAGCCAGCTCTTGTAATTGACGGTCCCTTCCTTTTCTCTACATGGGTCGAGGCTGTACAGGTTTGGTACATATTTCCGTTCTGCAACCAGGGAAGCTGGAGGTGCTGGTGATTCTTTACTGATCAGGTGAGCTTCACCATGTTGTCTGAAAGTGTGGTAGGTAACCTCCAAGATGGGCAAAACTGAAACCGTATAGGGCAGAAGCTCTGACCTCATAGAACAGACAGATCACAGAGGAGGGTTCTATAACTTAGCATCCCTACCACAGCAATTACTTTGAATTTGAAAGTAACCCAGAACACTTCGAAGTATCCAGCAAGTGCTCAGAACTCAGCAATCTCTTTGCATATGAATGAAATCAGTAAGCATAGGTCCCTGCAGAAAGTAGGTGGTGAAGGACTGGTGACTGCTCTTAGGGTGATATGTGAGAAATCACCAAGCACAGCCCCAGCATATAGAAGAAACATAATAACTATAGCAAAACAAGTGAAATCACCAAGGACATAGGAGCTTGGCTTATAGTAGGTGCTATTATTGGAGTTGTTACTGGTGAAGTAGATGAAACTACCAAGTATAGGGATAGATGTTCACCTGGGAACTGGCCTTTAACAGAGATGAGTGATGGGCACATCCAGGTGCCTGGCAATGGGATTGACTGTCAGGAATTAGATTCCAGGCCTGAAGCAAAGAGCAGGGGGAGGAGCAGCCTTGGAGGACAGGGGCCAGGTGTGGGTTTGAGTTGAGTATGAGGGACATCTACCTTGGATGGTCTCAGACAGTTTGGCTGTGCTGGAGTTGCTTGCTGTAGAAAGGGCTGTCTCCATCTGGGTCTGCAGTGGTCTTGAGGCTGGAATCTCATTCCCATCTTGGAATAATTTCAGGGCCATATTCTTATGGGTGAAGTCATGTGAATTGGTGTTGAAGCTCACTGTCTGCCCAGGTGGAGACCTCCCCAGAGTACCCAATACCACGGGGGTGGGGTGGAATGTGCTGTAAAAGGAGCATAATAAAGAGTGAAGATGATTGTGATTATAACTAACTAGAGGCCCGGTTCATGAAATTCATACATGGGTGGAGGGTGGAGTCCCTCAACCCGGCCTGCACCCTTTCCAATCCAGGACCCCTCAGGGGATGTCCAATTGCTTCTTGCAATCCGGGACTGCTGGCTCCTAACCACTCGCCTGCCTGCCTGCCTGCCTGATTGCCCCTAACCACCTCTGCCTGCCTTCCTGATCGCCCTTAACTGCACCCCTGCTGGCCTAATCGCCCCTAACCACCTCTGCCCCACCCCGCACCCGGGACCCAGGATTCCCACCCTCTGGCCATCAGCAGGCACCCAGGACCTGGGCTGGCTGCAGCCTCAGGGGACCATGGGTGGGCGGCTTCACCTGGACCATAGCTGCAGGCACCCAGGACTGCAGGGCAGGCAGCTTGTCCCTCTCCCAGGCCACAGCCACAGGCGCTGGCACCCAGGACCATGGGGAGGGCAGCTTGTCCCTCTCCTGGGCTGCAGGTACAGGCACAACCCATGGCACCCGGGACTGCGGGGACTGCGGGGCATGCGAATTGTCCCTCTCCCAGGCCACAGGCATAGGCGCAACCACTGGCACTTGGGACCGCGGAGTAGGCAGCTTGTCCCTCTCCCTGGCTGCAGCCCAGCCACTGGTGCCCAGTACTGCAGGGCAGGTGGCTTGTCCCTCTCCAGGGCTGCAGCCCCAGCTGCTAGCGCCCGGGACTGCTGGGTGTGCGGCTTGTCCCTCTCCCAGGCTGGACTGCAGGTGCAGGCACAGCCGCTGGCACCCAGGACCACAGGGTGTGCGGCTTGTCCCTCTCCAGGGCTGCAGCCCCAGCTGCTAGTGCCTGGGATTGCCGGGTGTGCAGCTTGTCCCTCTCCCAGACTGGGCTGCAGGTGCAGGTGTAGCTGTTGGCACCCAGGACCACAGGGCGGGTGCCTTGTCCCGGCCGCAGCTTGGCTGGACCCATTCCTCTCAAGTTCATTTGTGTCTGGCTGGTTCACATTCCTCTTTCCCCAGTGTTGAGTGTCTGAGCCATTACCGCATGTGGGGTGAGGGCGTGATAGCCATTTGCATATTGGCTCTTCCTATATAATAAAAGGGTAATAGGCAAACTGACCCTAACAGCAGAACGACTGGGAATGACTGGTCATGGTGACACACACTGACGAACACGGGGCAGACACTCAATGCAGGAGCTGCCCCCTGGTGGTCAGTGTGCTCCCACAGGGGGAGCTCTGCTCAGCCACAAGCCAGGCTGACTGCTGCCAGTACAGCGGTGGTGGTGGGAGCCTCTCCCGCCTTTTCAGCAACACTAAGGATGTCCGACTGCAACTTAGGCCTCCTCCCCTCTGGCAAGTGGACATCCCCCAAGGGCTCCTGGGCTGCCAGAGGGATGTCTGACTGCCAGCTAGGCCCGATCCCCCAGGGAGCAGGCCTAAGCCAGCAGGTGGACATCCTCTGAGGAGTCCCAGACTGCAAGAGGGCATAGGCCGGGCTGAGGGACCCCCCCTCCCCCCAGAGCACAATTTTTTGTGCACTGGGCCTCTAGTTATTATATATGATAGTAAGCACCTGGCACTGTCAAAACTTCATATATTGTTTTTTATCTTTCTAATAATGCTGGGATGGTGTTTCTTTTTTTTTATTTCTTAAAGTATTACAATGAGTATTACACATGTCTCCTTTTTTCTCCCCCTTCACATTCCCTGGCTTCCCCCACCCCCCAGTGTCTTGTGTCCATTACTTATTCTCATATGCATGCATATAAGTCTTTCGGTTGATCTCTTATTGTTATTATAGGATTTGAGTGTTTTTTAATATTCTAATATATTTGTATTTGTTATTTTTTAACTTTTTGGTGTCATAATCGGTAGTGACAGCACTGAACTCTACCTGAGCACTCTCATCCTGACACCCAGCAGCTGTTAAAGAAGTTCCCCCAAGGCTTTGTGTTGGTGAAAACAGAAATGCCCTTTCTTATATTATTACTTAGATAGGATTGTGGGCAACACCATTGCTTACCTGGAACAAAGCCAGGCACAAACCTTACCAATGCCATTTTTCATCTTATAATTAGCTGAACTGGTTGTCTCCATTGATCAGTTGGAACAAAATGGTGTGACATGACTAAATCACACCTAATCAATCTTCTCTCTATCTCCCCAGATCCCTGAACTGTGGCTCATCCTTGAACAGTATAATTAGGAACAACCCCTCCTTCTAAACTAGGCAAACTCAGGGTAAAAGGTGTTCAGAATGGTGGGTTAGGCTACCTGCTCATCCACTCCCCGGCACCCTGTTCTTTCTAGCCTTGTCAACCACTCTTTATAAAAAGAAAAGCCCTTTCTGTCTGATCTTTGAGACCCTTTTAAGTCCCATGGTCAGAGCATTCTCCCTACTGAAATCATCTTTTGTATAGTCTCTCTTTACATAAACCCAGATTTTTTTTAGTTGACAGTGTTAAATATGTGTTCCATGTGTGCTTAAAAAAATATAGTCTCGCCTGGCCACTGTGGTTCTCTGACTGAGCGTTGACACATGCATCAGAAGGTCACCAGTGTGATTCCTGTTCAGGGCACATGCTGATTTCAAGCTCATTCCCCAGCAGGGGGCGTGCAGGAGGCCGCTGATTGAGGTTTATGTCTCTCTCCCTTCCTCTCTCTCTAAAAAAAAACTCTCTCTCTCTATATATATATATGGTCTGTGATTTTGTGATATAGAATTTAACTCACCAGGTCAAACTAATTTTTATGTTTTTCAGTTTTTTGAAGCCTTCAATAATTGTAAAGATTTTAATAACCTAACAATTTGCATGTTTTATAACGATAGTACAGGGAGACACATGTCAAAAATTTCCAGTGATTAAAATACTCCTTTTATTCATGTGAATACTCCTTTTATCCATTTCACTACCTTGTAAATTTTATAAGCAGCAAAACTCCCCGTGAACAACATGGATGCTTGACTTTGATCTGTAATTGGGTTTTCTCCAACAGTTCTGAGTTTGATAAAAAGTTCATGTGAAAATGGGAGCCTGTGTTGAAAGCTCTTTTGTGGCAACATGGTTGGTTGGTGATATTACTACAGACAGTAAATTTACATAATCTACCTTGTCAAGATCGTCAAATCTAAGTCGAACACTGTATTAAAAACACATATCTATGCTGGAAGCCAATGCCTGGAATGGTTTGATAAAAAGATGGGGTTAAGCTTTCAGTTACCTCAGGCTTAACTGTAGAGATCAATATTGAGGATGCATAGTATAAGTGTAATCAAGTCAAGAAATCTTTCAAAATGGTTCCTTAGTTTCATAACATGGAAGAATCCTTCCTAGTATCAAAACTGACATTTGCCATAGAGATAGGGAAAGTTTCAATCCATTCTTCATTAATGAACAAATATCACAGTTATATATATTAGAGAAAAAATTTACAAATATAATGAATTTGGGCTGTCTCTATGAAGGATGAAACTTCAGGAAGCATGAGCATTTCCTACTTGGGGAAGGTGTCTTAAAATATAATGCGCTGGATAATGTATTTTACCAAGAGTTGAACTTTATCAAACTTCAGTAAATATACATGTAAAAGATATCTTAAAAATACATTGTTGTGGCAAAGTTCTTATCCAAATGTCAACAGTTGGGGGATAATCATGATATTGAGTTTGAAATGAAATCTTACACATTTTATGAGTAATGATGTTCAAACCTTACAAAATATTAGGTAAGTCAAATGTAATGAATGTCAAAAGAGTACAACAAAGGCATAACCTTGGGAAACATCGCATATGAATATGGCAGTGACAACTTATCAATTTATTATATGCTAAAGGAGAGTTTATCCAAAATGCCTTGATCTCATCAAAAATTCTTACTGGCCGAAACCGGTTTGGCTCAGTGGATAGAGCGTCAGCCTGCGGACTGAGGGGTCCCAGGTTTGATTCCGGTCGAGGGCATGTACCTGGGTTGCGGGCACATCCCCAGTGGGAGATGTGCAGGAGGCAGCTGATTGATGTTTCTCTCCCATCGATGTTTCTAGCTCTCTATCTCTCTCCCTTCCTCTCTGTAAAAAATCAATAAAATATATTAAAAAAAAATTCTTACTGGACAGAAATGTTGCACATATAGGGATTTGAGAGAAAAATGTAATTCATGATGGATATGATGTCATAGATATTGCTTTAAAGTTTCTTGAAGGTTTGAAAGACCTCTAGAAATTGATTAGATTGTTTTACTTTATGGTTCATTTGAAAGAGGATAGACATCTTTACTAAATGTCTTTAGAAATATTGCAAAAATTTCTATAAGGTAAAAGCAAATTCTATTGTCTTTGTTTTTTAAAAAATAAATATATTTTTATTGATTTCAGAGAGGGAGAGAGATAGAAACATCAATGATGAGAGAGAATCATTGATTGGCTGCCTCCTGCCAATCATGTACCCTTGACCGGAATCGAAGCAGTCCACAGGCCAAAACTCTTTCCACTGAGCCAAACCAGCTAGGGAAAATTCTATTGTCTTGTAACAGTACATTTATTTTACAGGGTTTATTATCCACATCTGCGAGAACTTCATAAGTAGGAAACAAGCAAAAAGCTAAAATATAAAAAGTACATAAAATACTCCTTTTTTGCATAAATATAAATTTGAAATTGAATTATATACAGAAGTTAGTGACAAATTAATTGTTGTCCGAAAAATTTATCTCAACAAAGGTGTTGGAGTTTATCATTCCCCTCAAGTGTCGAATATATAAATAACAATACAATTTATATCTATTTTGTAAAAGTTATTGCTGCATTTTAAAAAAATATATGTTTATTGATTTCAGAGGGGAAGGGAGAGGGAGAGAGAGATAGAAACATCAGTGATGAGAGAGAATCACTGATTGGGTGCCTCCTGCATGCCCCACACTGGGGACCAAGCCCACAACCCTTGACCGGAATCGAACCCGGGACCCTTCAGTCCTCAGGCAGATGCTCTATCCACGGAGCCAAACCAGCTAGGGCTGCATATTTTTATTATTATTATTATTATTATTATTAGGGATAAAGAAGTTCATTTCAAAATGATAAAGAGATGAATTCTTCAGGAGTACAGAATTCTGAACATTGTACAATCAAAACAGAAATTCTAAACAGGTGGAGTAAAAACTGACAGAACTCTACAGAAAAACATAACAATTCACAACTATAGCTGCATATTTTTTTTTAAACCATGGACGGTGACCTAAATTATCACATGCTTCATCCCTCTAGGTCTTGTCCTTATAAAATTCTCTGCATCTGAGAACAGGGTGAGTGGGGAATGGGAACGGAAATGGTGTTCTGATAGATGTTGGTCTGCGATGGCCTGTTTCCCAAAGGTAGAATTTTGAATTTCACACAGATACAATTTTGAATTTTACCTTCAAGTTTGCATCTCCTGCACAGACAACTGCACTCCTTGCTTCATTCAATTACTTATTTGGGTCGTTCCTCCAATCATCGCTCCACCACAACTCTGCCAGGTTCTCAGACCCCAGAGCTGGAGTTCAGCTGGCATCTCTGTCAGTCCCCACAGGCGAGTCCACCGCTTCCCAATAGAAGTTTTGAGCAAATCCGTTTTCATCCTGTTAAAACAAAGACATTGTAGCTTTCAACGTAAGTGGCCCACTGAACTCTAAATTTTATATTAAACAGTTTGAAATATCAACTTAAAATGGGCAGGGAGTAGTCCTGCTTTACAGGGCACGAAAGAAATTGCACAGGTTCAGAATTCAGAAAATACAAACTGAGGCAAGCGGACAGGAGCAGGGGCCCAGCTACCATCCCCGGCGACGCTGACCCTGGTCATCCTGGGCTGGGCTCCACCCTCCAGTAGGCAAAGCTGCTCCAGCATCGGTTCCGCCACTTTTCCCACCGGACAGGCCACACCCTCCTTTAGGCCGCAGTGCATTTCACGCGCCTCCCCAGTTCCAGGGGCTCAGCCCAAACCAAGCGCCCCAGGTGCGGACCCCAAGTCTAACCCCCAGTTCTCGCCCCGCGATTCGGCCCCGCCCTCTCGTTGTCCCAGGAGCCCCGGCCGCCCCGAGCCCCGCCCCCCGTGAGCCAGCCCCGCGCAGGCGCAGTTACTTCCGGACCCGGAAGCGGCTGGTGCGGAGGGGAGGTAACCGTGGCGTCTGAGACCTTTGGTCTTTCTCCTTTAAACCTCAGCATCTCAGCCCACAGCCCTGCACGTGTGAAGCCCGGGGGCCGAGGGGACCTTGAAGCCCCGAACCCGCCTCCCATCAGCGGTAAGTCTCGCGTCCCGGTGAGACCTCTGACCCCGAGGGCTTCGCTGCGGGATTGAGACCCGCGTTCCCTGTGGCTGAAACTGTGGAGTCCTCACTGCCTGCGGTCTGCCTTCCTGGGGCCCCTGCGCACCGCCCGCGCGTGGTTTTCCTGCTTAAACCGTTCACGGGCAGCCCTCCACCCCAGGCCATTGAAGTGTTGGGAGATGGAGTCAAACCCTCTCTCCCTCGGTAGCCTCGCAGTTCCCGGCCTGTAGAGCCGGATTCCTCCCTGGCCTGGGAGTATAGACACCCCCCTTTCCAGATGCCCCCCCCCCCCCTCCCCCTACGCCCCACTTAGTAGGTAGGAGCCCGGATGCCGAGGGAGTGTGCCCGTTTCAGTAAGGTGGGATGTAGGACAGAAGAACACGGGGAGTCCCACGAAGGGGTCACCTCCCCCCACGCAGGGATTGGCTTCCAGGAAGGCGTGACTGCGACGGGGTGGCCCTGAAAGGGGCGCCATGCGTGTGAGTGGGAATCAGAGAAAGAGATAATGAGAAGAAATAAAGTAGTGAGAGGGCAGAAAGGTCAGTGAGCGGGCCCATGAGGAGTCCGCAAAGTTGAGGACGTGGAATGTCCTTGCAAATCGACTGTAGGTATGAAAGAGGAGCTCGGGAAAGTGGTAAGAGAACAAATAGAGACCCTGGAGGGAGAACAAATAGAGACCATGGAGGACTGAAGGGTCCCAGGTTCAGTTATGGTCAAGGGCATGTACCTTGGTTGCGGGCACATCCCCAATAAGGGGCGTGCAGGAGGCAGCTGATCGAAGTTTCTCTCTCATCTACGTTTCTCTCTATTCCTCTCCCTTCCTCTCTGTAAAATATCAATAAAATACATTAAAAAAAAAAAAAAAGAATCAGCTTAGCCAGGCGGTGGTGCCAGGGAGTCTGGCAGGAGAGGTGGAACCAGAAGGGAAGTAGAAGGGGCACAGGGATGGGGGAGAAAGGCGAAATGTATGGAGGTGGGGAACAATCAGAGAGATTACGGAGAAAGGGCTACTGAAGGTGAAGGTTCCAGCAATTTCACGGAACAGGTATAGGAAAGGAATAGAATAAAGGGGAGAGGGGAGACAGGAGCGAGGGGGAACACAGGAAAGGACAGTGGAGAGAAACAAAGGAAAGAGAGCGACCTAAACGGATTGAGAAACAGAAGTGGAGGAGGAAGGGAACCCAGTGCTGGGTGAGTGGAAAACTGATGGATGTGGGTGATTAAGTTGTGATGTGTTGACTTGTGGCTTTATGACCTATTTAATTTAATATTTGTATTTCAGTTATACAGATGCAAATGAGAATTGCAATGGTCCAGTTTATAAGGCTTGCTCATTTTATAAATGATAAAATGGTTATTTGCGTCAGCAGACAGCTTTCATTTGCAGCCCTTATTCAGCCAGAGGGGAGAGTCTTGTCTCAGTCAATTCTGGGTCTCTTCCCATTTCCTGGGATGGGATAAGCGAAGTGAACTGGGACAAGAATGACCAAGTCTATCCCCACATGATGCTTTTTCAAGGAGTATTAAAAGTGATGGTTTTTTATTTCTTTGAAATGGATTTACTTTTTCCTTTCTATTGCTGTTACATTTATTTCGCTGTTTTTTAAAAAGTATTTTGAAATAGCCCTAACTGGTTTGGTTCAGTGGATAGAGCATTGGCCTGTGGACTGAAGGGTCCCAGGTTTGATTCTGGTAAAGGGCATGTACCTCAGTTGCAGGCACATCCCCAGTAGGGGGTGTGCAGGAAGCAGCTGATCAATGTTTCTTTCTCATCATCCCTCGCCGTTCCTCTTGTAAAATATCAATAAAAAAATATTTAAAACAAAATATATTGAAATAAATTCTTGTTGAATTTCCACTTTGTTGTAAATTTTCATTTACTTCTGAAATAAGCATTGTTGACATCTCATTACCAGCTCTTACCATTCTTTTCTAAATATAGGGCAGCTTAAATTAAAAAATAAAATTAACCCTGGAAGTCATTATATTTTCAAAAATTTGAATTGTTTTCCCTTCTAAATATATTGTATCTAGTTTAGATCATGTGCTTTTCATTCTTTCTCTCCTTTAAAATATGTGGGAACATCCATTGGTATACACAAATGATTAGGCTATTTCAGTGTACACTTAGTAAGGATGGCTATGTTCTTGAGAGAAACTAGTTTTAGTGAGTTAGTATAATATTCACAGTTTTAAAAATTCCATTTATATGATTTGTTAAATTAGTGAGCTGTGAGCTACAATGATATTCCTCTAAATCCCTTTTCTCCATTCTCTGAAAATGTTGAAGGATGGACATGAAACTTTGTTCCAAGAGAGCTCATCTGTTCATGGTGAAGGAATTTGATCAACCTATTTCCAAAGATAACATGTTTTTCAATGTTTTCAGTGCCAAAACCTAAGTGCACAATCATATATATTTTAAATAATTCTCTGTGAATACCTGGAAAAGATGCAGGAAATGCTTGTGTCTCTTTAATAGACCTGTGGACAGACAGTTCTATTAAGGTAGATGGAGTATTATTAGTGCCTTTTGGACAGACAAATCAGGAAATTGAGGCAGTAGAATGAAAGGCTCAGATGCTGGAAGCAGAAAGCCATGAGTCAAGTCAAATCTTGGCTCCGTGATGCACAAGCTGTGTGAGTTTTGGCAAATTATGTACCTTGGGGTCAGCATCTGAGAAATGGGATAATAAAGGCTCCAACTTGCAACTAAGTGTGTGAATTTATAGAAAGCCCAGCACAAGACCTGTGTCACTGAGGTGCTATGTGTGCAAGTGATCACTACAAAGTGTTTCTTGTTAGAGCTCTCTGTGCTCATCAGGAACCCACTGGGACTTTTCTGCTCTCACCCCCTTCAATCCACCTGCCTCCTGCCCCCACACCTGTTCCCAGGTTCTTTCTTCCATCACAGGCGTCCCATGATGATGCTGACCTGAGTAGGAAGTCCCGGCACCCTTGCCTGGTGTTTGAGGCCTTGGTTTTCCAGTGGCATTTTTCAAAACTTCTCCCACACCCATCCCAGTCTGACCAAAGTTACTGGAACACCCTGAGCATTTTCATTTTTAAAGGGCTTTGCATAGGGTTCCCCTCCCCATGATCCATGAGACCACACCCTGTGATATTACCCTATTTAAAGAAAGGATCCTGGCTATTAGACTGTTGGGCCCAAATATCTCCCTTATGGCCCTTCACACTCACAGTTCCCACTGAGCTCACTGTCTTTTCTAATCTTCCTCTTTTCCCAGCTTCCCCTCTGTCCACTCTAATCACTGGAGAAGACCCATGGTCCTCTGTGCCAACAAGTGCCCACACCCATTCTCTATCCCTCTTTCTCTTGGTTTCAGACCCCTGAATTGACCCATTCTCTCCTTTCCATCTCCATGGTTTGAGGTGGTTCAGCTTCTGTCCTCTGTCCCTCAGCCTTCTTCTAGCCTCTTCTTTGGTCTCCAGTTTCTATCATCCAGTCTGTCCCCCTCTCATGGTTCTAAAGGGGTCTTCCTGTATCCAGAGCTGACCTACCCTCCCCTGCTTACAGCCCTCTCATTCCACTGTCCCTTCAACAGTGTCCAGGGTCCTCAGTTTAATGAGGAACTCACCAAGACAAGTTAGTGCCCACGAGCCGCAGGAGGTAGCCAGCCATAAGGCAGCATTGGGTGCCTGGGACCCCTCTACGTCTTCCTTCACCAGTGCAGGCATCAAGCAGGTACTAGCAGCAGGAGCAGAGGGGCCTGAGGAATTGTAAGGGCTGTGTTCCATCAGACCCTGGGTTTTTTTGGGGGGGTCGTAGGGAGGAACAGTCTGAGAGGAGAGAGGTAGGTGGTGACTGAGGAGAAGTGCTAGGACAGGGAAGGAAAGAAAGGCCTGCCTGGTGCTGGTTGTGTAACCTCGGGAGTATTCCTGGCGCACTGTGGCTTAGGCTCCACATTGGTAAAATGGGCACAATCATCACCACGTAATGTTGTCACAAGAATTAATGACTCTGCAGAAAGAGCTTAGAACAGCCTGGCCCTTAGGAAGATTGCATTTTATTTTGTAATTGGAAAAATGTGTTTCTATTGGTTTTCTATCAAATTGTTTATTCCTCTTCTTAATATCCTGTGAGAGTTATAGGAGTGACAAGAACCTTATATGTCTAATTCATTGTCAGAACCTATTAGTTAGAGCTCATTAAATAATATTCTAATAGTTTCATGAAATATTTCAATGAATGGATAGATAATAAAACATGCAGTGTATGAAGCTAAGATGGCCCATTGGAGCCCACAGATCAGGCTCCCTTTGCTCCTTCTACACTCCATCTCCTGCTCTCTCCCACTCCCTGCATCAGCTGCAGGCACAGGGGCCTCCTCGCTGTTCTTTAAACACATAGGAAGGTTTCTGCTTTAGGGCCTTTGCCGTGACTATTACATTGTTCCCAACCTTCACTGAGTTTTCCACGCTGTTTTAACTTGTCTTCGTTGGGCTTCTCTAGACTCAAGATATTTTTCTGTTTATTTGTTTATATATTTATTGTCTGTCTCCTGATTAAGGTCCCACATGTGCAAGGCCTTTGTCTTGTTCTGTTCTGTGTCTCCAATGCGAGGCACCAAAGAGATGGTAAATAAAACTTGAATGAGTGAATGCGTAGTAGTCATAAATGTAAGTACTAGTGACAAAGCTAAAGATGAATGACATAATGATTGGAAATGTAAGGAGAAATTGAGAAACGTATATCTAGAGTGAAAGTTAGAATTTTTTTAATTCCTCTCTCAGAACTTGGCAGATCTTTAGACAAATACAACAAGGACAAAAAGACTGAATAACACCATGACATAAGGTTGGGAGTGTATATACACACCCACTTGACTCTGATCCTACAAACAAAAAATTCTTTTCCTTAGACCATGCTCAGTTACATAGGTGATTTTATACTTAACCTCAAGGAAAGCATCAAAGAAATGAAAAGGTTGAGTATTACAGGGCACAGTCTGCCCTCATATTGCATAAAATACTTTCATGTTGATACTGTAGTGCTGGCCCATCCAATATGGCAGCCAGACTCCTCCTGAGGCTGTTGTGCGTGTGAACTGTAGCCAGTCTCAGTTGAGATGTGCTGTTAGTGGAAGATACATACTGATTCTTCAGAACACAGTAGGGGGAAAAGGATGTGAAATACCTTACATAAGTTTCTTTAAATATTGACTATTTGTTGAAATAGAACTATTTATGGTAAGTGTGTATTCAGTTAAATAAAAGATTGGGTTAACTCAAATTTGTGATTTAATGATTAATTATTTGAAAATTATAAAGTTATCAAAAATAAATCCAACCAGATCAGTATAGAGAACAGATTAAAGGTTGCACTGGGTTAGGGATGGGAGTTGTCAGGAGGGGTGTCAAGTTAAGGATCTGGTTTGTGGTCCCTGATTTAAACAAACCTACCTGTGTGATAAAATTTCATAGATATATACACACACACACTTACACACCCACCCACGTAAATTTACCATGTAAGGGTTCAATTGGGTCTCTCAAAAATAATATGTTGAAATCTTATCCACTGCCTTGGGATATTACCCTATTTAAACAAAGGATCCCAGCTGAAGCCGGTTTGGCTCAGTGGATAGAGCGTTGGCCTGCGGACTGAAGGGTCCCGGGTTCGATTCCGGTCAAGGGCATATGCCTGGGTTGCGGGCACATCCCCAGTAGGAGATGTGCAGGAGGCAGCTGATCGATGTTTCTGGCTCTCTGTCTCTCTCCCTTCCTCTCTGTAAAAAATCAATAAAATATATTTAAAAAAAAATAAACAAAGGATCCTTAAAAAAAATAATCAACTTAAATTAAAGACATTAACAGTGGGCCCTCCTCCAATATTCCTGTTGTCCTTATTAACAGGGGAAATCTGGTCACAGAGATATGCATAGAGGGAAAAGGTACTAATTTTTTATTTCCAAAAACAATGTTAATGAGAAATAATGACTTGGGCCTATGGATTTGCTTCTCTGTAGTTAAAAGCATAAATTTCCACATGAAGATTTAGAACGGCTTTAAGGCTTTATTATAGTCAATCTGTTGTGTTTCAGGAATTTGTTTTCTGTTTCTTTCATAATAATTATGTTTGTTAAACTATAAATTTAGAGTTTATTTTAATCATATTTTCTTCCTCAAATTTAAGAATATGACTACTAACCTTATATGTCATAGAAAGCACTTTTAATGTATAAATACGGTATAAATACAGGTTCAGAATTCTCACAATAGAGTCAAACCCATAGGAACAAAGATTAGAGGAAAGATTAGCGTTGCCACAGGCAGAGGAGAGTGGAAATGGGAGTTGCTATTCAGGGATACAGATTTTGATTTATCAAAGATGAATAACGTTTTGCCCGTTAACACTATTGTATTGTACACTTAAAATTTTATTAAGCCTGGCCAGTGTTGCTTAGTAGTTGAGTGTCGACCTATGAACCAGGAGATAGTGGTTCAGAGCACATGCCTAGGTTGCCGTCTCGATCCCCAGTGTAAGCCTACAGGAGGGAGTCTCTCTTATCATTGATGTTTCTATCTCTTTCTTCCTGTCCCTTCCTCTCTGAAATCAATAAAAATATATATTAAAAAATTAAAACAGTAGATCTCATGTGAAGTGTTCTTACATTGACAAGAGCAACGATTAAAATATGTTTGGGGGTACAGTTAGAGAAAGTGAACATGAATGTGATACAATCTCATGTCTTGACAGGCTTCTAGAGTATGCTCCTTTAGTTCATTTGCAAATACAGCTGTGATGGAAACACTTTTCTACCCCTTGTCCTTTAGGGATTGAGGCTCCATTCACCTATGGACAGGGGATGAGGGAGATTGTCCTGTTATATGACGTGTCCCATGGGAGGGGTGTGGGCAAAGAACTGGGGGCTGAGTGGCATTTTGGAAGGGTTTTGAGGGCAGGATTCTTGCAGAACCCTGTTGCTTTTTTTTTTAATTAAATCTGTTGCATCTGCACAGTAGCTACAGGCCTGGCCAAACCCATTCCAGGACAACCCCATCTCTAGGGATGCACGCTGGGAGCCTGCCCTCTAGAAGTTCCTACCCCAACCCTTCACACTACGCACAGGGCTCAGGTGTGTTGGGTCTAGTACAGGGGTGGGCAAACTTTTTGACTCGAGGGCCACAATGGGTTCTTAAACTGGACCGGAGGGCCGGAACAAAAGCATGGATGGAGTGTTTGTGTGAACTAATATAAATTCAAAGTAAACATCATTACATAAAAGTGTATGGTCTTTTTTTTTTTAGTTTTATTCATTTCAAACAGTCCGGATCCGGCCCGCGGGCCGTAGTTTGCCCACGGCTGGTCTAGTATCTCTAGCCCACTGCTACCTAAAGCAGTCACCTCCACCAGAGCACTAAGTAAAGATGCTATTTCATGGGCCTCACTGCAGCTCTACAGAATCATAACTTTTTAGAGTGAAACCTTGATCCCCACGGTTCTGTATGCACATTAAAGCTGTAGAAGAAATGCTTAGCTAGATGGTCCCCTTCCATTAGACCACCTGACGAGTTGTAAGAGATAACAGTGCCTGTGCCTTCCCCCTCAGAGTTGAACAACTGCTCTGGGTAGAACATCGTTGTCATTTTAGTGTGGTGCTCCAGGAGATTCAAAAGTGTGGCCAGTGTTGAGCAGAAGGGCTCCCTGCCCCAGTGCATTTTTGAGAGTTGACAATGGGCTTTGGTCCAGGGTCCTCTCTTGGGTTTGGGAGGAACAGAAGTGCAGCCTACTTTCTCATTGCTGGGTTGGAATTTGGGCATGTCTCTCGGAGGGAAGAGCAAGGGAAGACAGGAGAGAAAAATAGGTTGGTCTTCATGTAGCATCTCATTGTTTCTTAATCTCTCCTGTGTCAAAGGGCAGGGGAGTGTGAAATTTTTCATCATTCAAGTTCTTCTGCCTGTGAGTGTGGTGACAACAAGACATATCCTCAACATGCAGGTGTGATTGGTCAACATAAAGTCGCCTGAGAAAACAACCCAGAGGAGGAGGAGGAAGAGGACAATATGGCTGCTTCTCAGGTAAACGCTCTGTCTTGGCTCAGTTCTGTGTCTGCTTTTCCTTCTAAAGTTCATGTATTTAGATGGTGCAGACCTTTGTTTCTCTATTTCTGATGATCCTGAAACACGAAATTTGTTTTCAACTGCTTACTTTTTTTTCTTGTGATTATCTAAGTTCCCTCTTTAAAATGTGACTGTCGCTTGGGGTTTTTGGGTTCCCCAAGATAGAAATCAAGAGGAACCTCTAGAGATATATCTTGGGAAATTTTCTTAGGCTTATGCTCGATCATAAGAGAGACAACACAGAAGAAAGGAAGGTCCCCTGAGCTGCTGAGGGGCAGGCGCAGCTTGGCGGCCCTAACGAGCTTGGGACACATAGGAGGGTGGTTTGAAAAAGGCCTGCTGGTGGAGATTTCCATTTCAGGGTGCAGTTACTTCCTTTCCCAGTGGGGTTATCTGGTTGTTAGCGCCTGCGCTGTGGGGGAGAGATGGCAGTGTAGTTCACTAGAGCCACCCCAGGAAGGTCATGTAGCAGTTAAGCCTTCAATATCTGCAAGGAAGCAGGCCTTTAGGAGGGAGATAAAGTCAGCTACCTCTGCGTTTTGTCCACAGCTTTCTGTCTGTTGTGTCCATCCAAGTCCCCCATAGGAATCTCACCATAAATTAATGACCATTGTGTGGGAGGAAGATACTTTCTTCTACTTTCAAGGTTCTCTCAGCTGGCCTAATCAGAAAGAGGGGATATGTATGGGAGCTGCACACACATGACAGAGTCAGAGACCCCACATGAAAGAGAGGTTCAGAGATTGAAAATGAAATTTAGCATATAAGACATTCTGAGCCTGGGATGAGGTAATGCACCTTGGGACTTTAGAATATTGCTGCCAGGAAATCACATGTTCAGGAAATACTAGTTTCCTTACCATCTAGGTAGTTCAAATGTCATTTTTGGTTTAACATAGATCACAAGTCAGGCTCATCATTTAAATTCTTCTAGGTAGTTCAGGGGGAGAGCAGAAGTTTCTCTTGAACCCAAAGGTCTTGATGCCTTCAGCTCAACATAATGCACGTACCATTGAAGCACATCTTAAGGTGCCTTGTTCTGAACCCCTATCTTCAACTTTTCAAAACATTTTCTTTGCCACAGTTCAACACGGGAAGGCATTGATACCCGAGTTCGCTATTGAGATGGTGTTTGCAGAAGGGACATGCAGGTTTCAGATTTCGTATGGCTGCAACATCTGCTCTGCAGAACAGGATTGAGACAAAGCACCTTTAACCAGGATGGCCTTAGTGGCCGGGATTAGATCAGAAAGTTCGGAAAAAGAAAACTCGTTAGCGGTGACTTGCTCTCTACATTGGCATGGATGCCTTATTCTTTAAATGCACTTTAAGATTTATACAGTATAGGAGGTATTTGTGGAATGAGTTTTGTATAAAATTGGTGTTAGTGATGATGTGTCCTTCTGTCACTTGATGTCCCTTCCTTTGCACCTGATTTTCACTTGGTGCAGGTGTTCTCTGCCCAATTCCTGAAATATAGAGTTAATTTTTGTTTTTTCTAAATAAGGGTGTCAAAAGTTTTTTGAGAGTTGTGCATAAATGATCACATTTCTTCTGGAAACTTTCATTGCTTTTCAGTTTTGCTTTATTTGTAGGTTGCTTTGTTGTTGTTGTTCACTGGAGATACTTGCTTTGCCCCAGACCTGTACATTTTTATTGTATTTCACCAACTTGTCACAGATACACTCTTCTTTATCACTGCTTTGTATTTTCAAAAATGTTTACAAGCATCATAGTAATGGATGTTCAAGTGTGTTAAATTTATAAACTACAGATCAGCACCAAAAATAACTTTTATCAAATAAATAAAAGGCTAAGAGTCCGTAGGCCGTCTCTATCCACTGAGCCAAACCGGTTTCGGCAATGCTAATATTTTTTATCATGGTGTGTTTACCTCCCTTTTGTGTTTATAAAATACAAAGACAATCTTTCACAAAGAGATTTGTGACATTTATGACATTGACATTAATGTTGATTTTATTTCAGGTAATTTTATTGACATGAACATTTTATTTTGTGTGCATATAATGTGTACATAGTTTCCATTTTTATGTCTGCCTCTTTGCAGAAAATGTTAACATTATTTTACCTCTTCTTTCTTCTTACCTTCTTGTTTCTATTCTTTACAGTTACAATAGCTGTGTATTTTCATGAGGGTTGTGTCTGTGTACTGGTCTGTGATCTTTTTGACAAATTCGAGGTAAAGTTTGAAATAACACCCAGGCTCTACCATTTTATGGATATTTTACAAAATATTTTCCTTAAAAAGGGTGAATATCCATGGCTCACTTGGTTGAGCGTTGACCCATGCACTGAGAAATCACTGGTTCAATTCCCTGTTAGGGCACATGCCCGGGTTCAGGGCTCAATCCTTGGTAGGGGGCATGCAGGAGTCTGCTCATTGATGTTTCTATCCCATCGACATTTCTGTTTCTTTGTCCTTCCCCCTTTCTCTCTCTCTAAAAATCAATAAAAACATTTTTTAAAAAATGAACAATAATGTTATTATTCTTTGAATACTTTTGAGATTTATTAATTAATATATAAATGTTAAAACAACTGTGGTTGATGGGCTTACTAATCTATGAGACCTGTAAAGCCCATAAAATTGTTCAGTCACTGCCGAACCGGTTTGGCTCAGTGGATAGAGCGTTGGCCTGTGGACTGAGGGGTCCCAGGTTCGATTCCAGACAAGGGCATGTACCTTGGTTGCAGGCACATCCCCACTGGGGGGCGTGCAGGAGGCAGCTGATCGATCTCTCTCATCGATGTTTCTAACTCTCTATCCCTCTCCCTTCTTCTCTGTAAAAAATCAATAAAATATATTTAAAAAAAAAATTATTCAGTCAAAATCTTGTATATGAATTTTTTCCTGTGTTTTCTTCTTCTGTGGTATCCAAAGGTATGGCACATATACCAGCACATTGGCATCCAGAGTTATAAGTGAGCTGGTTAAACATATGGAAATTCAGGCCCCACCCAGAACTCATTAAAATTTTATTTATTAGTTTGTTTATTTGTTCATTTATTTGTTAGCAGGCTTAATTCACTTTATTTGTCTGGTATAAAATTATGTGGTGGCCACAGCTGGAGCCTGGGTCCTCTGCACAGAAACTCTGGTGGGGGTCTTTACAAGATGGTCAGTGAATTCCTGAAAGGAAGACTTGGTGAACACAGTCTCTTTCCTGAGATCTGCGGTGAGATAGCTGTAGGTCTTAGAGATGGCATCAGAGTTGGCCTTGGCGAAGTTGCCCAGGGTGGCAGTGCAGCCCCTGGCTGAGGTATAGCAGTTGTCAGTACCAGCCATCATCAGCATCTTCTTAGGCACAGGCGCCAAGACAATGCCCGTACTCCTGGAGGCAGGGATGAGGCGCACCAGTAAAGAGCCACAGCGGCCAGTCACCTTGCAAGGAACAGTGGTGTGGGTCTTGCCAATCTTGTTTCCCCTGTAGCCTTGCTGCATGGGCACAATAGAGAGATTGGCCAGGATAATGGCTCCACGGATGGCAGTGGCTATTTCCTTTGAACACTTAACACACAGACCAAAATGTCCAATGGCGACAAATGCCTTGAACTGGGTCCTCTGGCTAGCACGTGTCTGCTTTTGCTCAGGCATAATCTTCAAGACCTCATCCTTGAGGGATGTCCCCAAGAAAAAGTCTATGATCTCAGATTCCTTGATGGGCAAGGAGAATAGATAGATTTCCTCTAGGGATTTGATCTTCATGTCCTTGACCAAGCGGCCACCTTGGTGACAGGGATCCACTCCTTGCCCTCGGCCTTGCCTCCATGAGCTACGCGGTTTCAGCCCCTGCCCTGATCCCGGCGGCCACCCCCCGGCCCCGGATGCCGCTGCCAAATCCTCCATGGAAACCCCAGAGACCTCCTATTCCTTGGAAAAGAAGCTCATTAAAATTTTAAAAGTGCTACACTGTGCTCACTCAGAATGACTTCTCCAGCTAAGAAATATATACACTTGATCCTCTGTGATTCAAACATAGCACTCAAAAATGGATATGCTTGTGTTGATGCCTGTATTTTTAAAATTTATCTTTCAGAAAAGTAAAACTTCTCCTGTGGTTTGGTGGATCATATGCCATCTTCCTTTCTAAAAATACATTAGAGAATATTAATGTCAAAGTGATGCTGTTGGATAACTCAGGATACTGTCCTAAGTCTAAACTGGTTCTATTAACTTTTCATTTTGGGTGACCTTATGACCTCTGCCCATGGTCAATTGAATAATGCTTTTCTTTTAATTTCCTTTTAATTTCAGGGGCAGTTGACCTTCAGTGATGTGGCCATAGAATTCTCTCAGGAGGAGTGGGCGTGCCTGGACCCAGCTCAGCGGAAACTGTACATGGATGTGATGTTGCAGAACTACAGGAACCTGGTATTCCTGGGTGAGGACCACTTCCTTCCAGAATTTCTCCTCCACCCGCAGGGTTTTGTTTTCTTCATTAGCACAGTGTCTGCTTGTAGCTTCTGCTTTTTATGATAGAGTTTCAGGTCCGTGTTATTAAGGAAAGCAATTGGGGTTTTGCTGGTGCAGAACAGAAAGGCTTCCTGATGTATTTGGAAGTGGAACTCAAGATTTGAAAACTTTAAATGTTGTCTCCAGTATAGTTAAAGGTTCTGTCAGAAAATAATATTTTGGAAAATAATTTTTTAGGATATTCTGGTATTCTACAATGTCCTATCTTACTTGAGCACAGGGCTGGATTGGAAATTGGAGATTCTCCATTGAACCCATGTTCCTTTTTCTTTTTCTTTTTTTATAAGTTTTTGGTTGTTGTTTTTAATATATTTTTATTTGATTTCAGAGAGGAAGGGAGAGGGAGAGAGAGGTAGAAATATCAGTGATAAGAGAGAATCATTGATTGGCTGCCTCCTCCACATCCCTTACTGGGGATCGAGCCTGCATCCCAGGCATGTGCCCTTGACCAGAATCAAACCAGGGACCCTTCAGTCCACAGGATGAGACTCTTCACAATGAGCCAAACTGGCTATGGCCCATGTTCCTTTTTCTAATAAACAGGTGTGTCTAAGCCAGACCTACTCACCTTTTTGGAGCACATGAAAGAGCCCTGGGAGTTGAAGAGAAAAAAGACAATACCCATCCAGCCAGGTAGGTGGGAATCAAGGAAACAGATGATCCAGGTGAGAGGCCGAAGATCAGATATTATATAATGGTTTGGAAACATCTGCTTCAATGGAACTGATTTTCGAGAGGGTCACGATTATTTCTGTTTCTGGCTTCGAGGGACAGATCCTCTCCATCATCATCTAAGGATTCTCTTTCTGCTTCCATCACATTTGCAGTGAGAGGCAAAGTCCTGTAACAATGTAAGGGTGGCATGACCTGGCTACTATTGGATTTCTTGGTGAACTTGGGGAAGTCTGTGCACGTTGCTGAGGAATTTTAAGTTAAACTAGTTTTAAAGTTCTGTTTTCTGCGTCTGAGTAATTTGGGAGGGAAGTGGTTGAGATACTGGAATTTGGTTCCCACATCCCAGGAACACTGTGGGTAGGTGTCCAAGTTGTCTTCTCCTTCCTTTTGCTTGATCAAGTCTTTTGCTGATGTTTCTATTGTATATTTCAATTCACGTACTAACTATATTCTTCAGTTCCCAATATCTGTTTGGTTCTTTCTTATACTTTCTGTCTGCTTGCATTTTTATTATTGTCATGCCTAATTTTGATGGCAATAGTTTTTTACGTTTTTTTCAATTGAGCCCTTTTAAAGTTTTTTTTTCTTATCTTTGTCAGGTAATTAACATATGTTTATTAGGGCCAACTTATGGAGATTTATTTTGTCCCTCTGGTTGGATTGTTTTTCTGTTTCTTCATAAGCCTTGTGATCTTTTGTTGCGATCCCATTCTTTATAAACTTTCTTTGTACAGGAGAACAAAAATAACTATCAGCTGTGGTAGGTTTTTAAAGGCCTGTCACACCTATTCTGGAAAGTGTAATTGGTGTGTGTGTGTGTGTATGTGCGTGTGTTTAACTCATTTAAAAAATTTTTTCAATTGTAGTTGCCAATGTAATATTATATTAGTTTCAGGTGTACATCCCAATAATTAGAAATTACGTAGTTTCCATGCTGGGGCCACATAGCCAGAGTTATGGGGGGTACACTGGGGCCAGATCCTGCTTGTTTGAGACATTGTTGTAAAGACTGAAGCATAAGCCAATTTATGCTGTTTGTATGGAAAAGCCAGTGGAAACAGCTTTGGTGGTCCCACATGTTGATGGGGTGTGGTGTCAGGAAATCTTCAGGGTGTGGTGAAAAGTGTGAGCCAAATTGATGGAGACTCAGCTGTGGCTCCTGTTTGCCAGCTATGTGGGTGAAAGGCTCAGAAAAGGAACAATGGCTTCTAGCAAGACTTATGCCTGGGAGAAAGCTCCTTCTACAGCTCTCATCCTTCAGGTCCAACCTGTATGTCCCTGGTACCATTCAAGCTGCTGCCACAGCACTGGAGCTCACAGGGCACGAATCTGAATAAGTCAGAGCATGAGCCCTTTAAGAGGAATTGCCTAGGACTCCATCAGCTCTCTGTCTCACTCAACCACAATCCTTGCTAGTTTTTACAGCCAGAGTAATGGGAACATCTCTTCTTGGCATTGGAACCCTGGGCTGGAGGGCCTTCTGTGGGGCTGTGACCCTTCACTCCTCAGATGCGACCTCTGAAGCCGATATGTCACTGGTGATTTTTATCCACCATGTGAGCCCAGTCCATTCTGTGACGTTGCACCTCCTACCAGTCTGGATAAGCCTTCTTTATGTCCTTAGTTTTACAACTTCATTCAGTTAGGTTTCAGTCAGTTCTGAAAGATGGTTTCCCTGTAGTTTAGTTGTATTTTTTATGTGGTTGTGGGAGGTTGCCAGTGCCACAATTACCTACACCTCCATCTTGACCAGAAGCCTGCGTGTGTGAGTTTTGTGTAACTTCCCTGTTTAAAACATATTTTGTTTTTATTTAGAGCCCATGATATTTTCCCATTCCTGTGTCAGAAAGAGTGAGCAGGTATTGTGGGCAAATGTAGGTAACTTGTTTCCCTCTTTGATGTGACTTTTTTATTTTGCGCTTTCTGGTGGGTATTGTGGTCTTTGAACTGGCTTCTGAAGTACTTTAGAAGATAATTAGGTCGGTAATTGTTGGTAAGTTAACATTTCCATGGAGGAAGAAAGTTTTTGTGCTTCCTGTTCTTCTGTCTCACTGAAGTCTTCTTACAGGTATTAATTCTGTACATTAAAATTTAAAGAATATTTACCTGTGTGTATTTTATAATTACTTTGTTATATTTCAGCTATATCTTCTCAAGTCTCCCAGGGTTTGTTGCCAAAGTCAGGTGTAGAAGTGTCATTCCAGAAAATGTTACAGGTAAGATATAGCAGATGTGGCATTGAGAATTTACACTGAATGAAAGTTTTGTAATGTGCAGGGGACTATTAAGAGAAAAAAAATATTGTTAGACATAATGGATATGGCCAGGGTGGGGCAGTTACCCTCTACTTGACATTAGTTACATTGGCAGAACAATGTGTTTCTGAACAAAAATAAAAAATAAAGAAAAAATTTTAAAAGTATATATTCTCTGCTCTGGCTGCTGTGGCTCAGTTGGTTGAAGTGTCACCCTGAAATGTTGTGGGTTCAATGCTAGTTGGGACACATGTAGATTTAGGGTTCAATCTCTGGTCTGGGTGTAGGCAGGAGGTAATTGATCCATATTTCCCTCTCACATCAATTTCTCTTTATCTCTCTCTATCCCACCCCCCTTTCTTTCTCTCTAAAAATCAATAAACATGTCCTCATGTAAAAATTAATATAAATAAATGAATACATATTCTCTGAAGTAAAATTTCTAATATCAGAAAAGTCACCTAGTCCATTGTGCAAATAATTTTTGAGTGATTTAATGTAGCATATGATTAAACAGTCAAATATTTCTAAAACTGAGATATTTTAAAAATGAAGATACAAGTTATACATGAATTTGTAAACCCCTTAACCAATTTTGTATTATTGTTTCATGGGAAAATATTTCTTTTTCCAGAGTCTATAATTTTCATAACTGTGGGAGGATATATATATATATAGATACAACCATCATGGTATCAGAATAGGTAATTGAGAACAGTTGTACATGTGCAATGATATTAGAGTCCTCACTAAAAGTTTTTCTCTCTTAAATTATTATTAGAGTACATATAATGAAGAGAGAAGTCACCAATGCAATGAATCTCAGAAAAACTTTAACCAAGGGTCAAAATCTAATAACCATCAAAGAGCTCAGCTTCCACAGAACAAGTATAAATGGCCTAAAGTCTTTGAAAGAAGGTCAAATATTTTGATACCTCAGAGTATTCATACTGTAGAGAAGACAGAAAGTTTTAGTGAATGTGCCAAGTCTTCCAACCAATCATCAAATCTTACTGAACATAAAAGTACTCATATTGAGGAGGAGTCTCTCCCGTGTAATCACTACCTGAAAGTGTTTAGTCAGTCCTCTAAGTTAAATAGACATAAGGAAATCCATACTGCAGAGAAGCCTTACAAATGCAAAGAATGTGATAAAGCCTTTAAGTGGCAGGCAAATGTTATTTTACATCAGAGAATTCATACTGGAGAGAAGCCTTATAAATGTGGAGAATGTGGCAAAGCTTTTATCCAGAGCTCACATCTTACTCGGCATCAGATCATTCATTCTGGAGAGAAGCCTTATAAATGCAGAGAATGTGGCAAAACTTTTATCCAGAGCTCACATCTTACTCGGCATCAGATCATTCATTCTGGAGAGAAGCCTTATAAATGTACTGAATGTGGCAAAGCTTTTAGCCACTGTTCAAACCTTAGCCATCATCAGAGAATTCATACTGGACTAAAGCCTTATAAATGTAGAGAATGTGGTAAAACCTTTATCCGGAGCTCAAATCTTACTCAACATCAGAGGATTCATTCTGGAGAGAAGCCTTATACATGTAGAGAATGTGGCAAAGCCTTTACCCAGGGCTCACAACTTGCTAAACATCAGAAAATTCATTCTGGAGAGAAGCCATATAAATGTGGAGAATGTGGCAAAGCCTTTACCCGGGGCTCACATCTTACTCAACATCAGAATATTCATTCTGGAGAGACGCCATATAAATGTGGAGAATGTGGCAAAGCCTTTCGCTGGTATTCAGCCTTTTCCAAACATCAAAGAATGCATACTGGAGAGAAGCCTTATGAATGTAGAGAATGTGGCAAAACCTTTACCCGGAACTCAAATCTTACTCAACATCAGAGAATTCATTCTGGCGAGAAGCCTTATATATGTAGAGAATGTGGCAAAGCCTTTATCGAGAGCTCACAACTTGCTAAACATCAGAAAATTCATTGTGGGGAAAAGCCCTATAAATGTAGAGAATGTGGCAAAGCCTTTACCCGGGGCTCACATCTTATTCAACATCAGAATATTCATTCTGGATTGAAACCCTATAAATGTACAGAATGTGGCAAAGTCTTTAGCTGGTATTCAGCGTTTTCCAAACATCAGAGAATTCACACAGGACAGAAACCCTTATAAATGTGGAGATAATCACAGTGCCTTCACATCATGTTCAAACCTTTATAGCATCAGAGGACTCAGCTATAGAGAAGCCTTACAAACACAGAATGTGGCAAAGCCTTTACCCATTGCTCAAATCTTACCAAATATATGAGAATGCATACCTGAGAGAAGCTTTACAAATGTGAAGAGTATGACAAAGCCTTTAACCTTGCTATAGCTGTACTAAATATTCGGAAATTTATAGAGAATAGAAGCAATCTATATAATAAAAGCCTAAGCAACCTTTACAGCAGAACATCCAGAATGACTGGCTGCTATGATGCTCACTGACCACCACGGGGCAGATGCTCAACATAGGAGTTGCCCTCTGGTGGTCAGTGCACTCCTACAGGGGGAGCACTCCTCAGCCAGAAGCCAGGCTCATGGCTTGCAAGCGCAGTGGCGGTGGTGGTAGCCTCTCCTGCCTCCGCAGCAGCGTTGAGGAGCAGCGAGCCAAGTGGTAAGGAGCAGCGAGCAGGCAGGTGGTAAGCAGTGAGGGGTCCTGGACTGCGAGATGGATATCCGACTGCTGGCTTAGGCCTGTTCCCCGCGTGGAGCAGGCCTAAGCCAGCAGGCGGACATTCCCCAAGGGGTCACGGAATGTTAGAGGGCACCGGCTGGGCTTAAGGACCCCCCCCACTCCAGTGCACAAGTTTTGTGCACCAGACCTCTAGTATAAATATAAAGAATATGGAAAAAATTCCAACCATTGCCCAAACCTCACTAAATATCATACTAGAGAGAAGCCTTACAATGCAGAGAATTTGATAACACCTTTACCCAGTGTTGAAACCTTAATCAATATCACATAATTTATGCTTTACTGAAAGAATACAAATATAAACAATGTGGCAAAACCTTTTACCATTGCTCAAGCCTCAATGTACTTTAGAGCCGTGGTTGCCAACCTTTCAGACCTCATGGACCACCAGTGGTCCGTGGACTACCGGTTGGCGACCGCTGCTTTAGAGAATTTATAGTGGAGAGAAGCCATGCAAATATAAAAAGTTCAGCAAAGATTGTTTTCAGCATTTATAGGTACATCATAACTGCCACATGAGTATTCTTACTGGAGAAAAACTTAAAATGTTAAAGAATGTGCAAACCCTATACCTGAACCTACAATCTTTCTGCATATCAGAGAATGCATACTCATGAGAAATTCTATCTTTGAAATAAATGATAAAAAATATTTCCTCACAATACATACTTCAGAAAACCCCACAGCATTTGTGCTTGAAATTGACTTTAATAAAATTAAATGTACAATATCAGAGAATTCACAGTAGAAAGTAGTAAGTCAGTAACACTTTTCAAATATGACTTTAAATCAGAATACTTATTTTAGAGAATCTAGTAAGGAAAGTTACATGATTTTTTAGTATAAATCAAAATACCAAGGGGGTGAATATTAGGACAAATGTAATTGTATCCACTGAATCCTTTTTTGTTACAAAAGTTATAAAATTTTGTGGCTTTTTAAAACAAAAGTATTCATGTGATTTATATCTCAATTCATTTCATGATCTTTGAATGCTTGTAATGTGTATTTCAACCCTAGGCAATACATTGTGCTTGTAATACTTTGTTTAGACTATGTGTGGACTTAATATGTTCATTAATAAAGATGAAGTAATTGAAATATGTTAACAGTGATGTGTAATAAATGAGGTGTTGACATGCCATCAGTCTTAATGTTTCCCACCTTATTCACCATTGTGGGTAACAATTTGTAATGCAGTGGAGTGACATTTACTCACAGGCCTTTAACCTTAAATAATGTGTGAAGAGTTTACCCATAATTTATTTTTTTATTCATTGTACCTGCTGGGAAATTATGATGGTTACAAAAAAAATATGTAGTGGGAGTATTGTGGGTTTATGTAAAAGTCTGTGGTGTTTCAGCATTATCATTTATTTTGTGTAGTTAAGTAAAGAACCGAACTCCCATGAATCCCTAGTGCATACAGATACCAGCTTACAGTGTCACAAGTGAATGTAAGTTTTTATAGGACTTCTCTAGCAGTCCTTGTGAACAGTAGTCTTTTGTGCACCCCAGGGCCTTCAATTTGTATGCTCCTTATGTAAGGTTTCTGAAGAGCTAGCCAAACCTTGCTGATTATGCTTTGAGTTGAATAATCTGGACCTAGCTCAAGAACTCCATGGCACTCCACATAGTGATCCTAATACAGACCTACACTGTGTGTACTGCCACTCTCTTCCTGCATCCTGTCTTGTCCTGCCTGTGTTAGCCCCTGCAGGCATGCTGTATACTTCATCCATGCTTGTGAGTTATAAACTTTTATTTCCAATTTTTCTGTAGAATTTTGAGTAACTGCTGGACACCATCCAGTACCAGTGGGCTTTCCTTACAAATGCTAACTTAACAAAATCTTAAAAAGTATGGTTAGAAGCCCTATTTTTGTATTTCTGCATCTTCATAATATTTTATCATATCCTATATAATAAAAGGGTAATATGCAAATCGATGGACGGTGGAACGACCCATCTCTGTGACACGCACTGACCACCAAGGGCCAGACGCTCAACTCAGGAGCTGCCCATGGTGGTCAGTGTGCTCCACAGGGGGAGCACCGCTCACCCAGAAGCCCAGAAGCCAGGCTCGCTGCTGGTGGGTGCAGCGGCGGTGGCGGGAGCCTCTCCCGCTTCCACGGCAGCTCTAAGGATGTCCCTGGGGAGCGGGCCTAAGCTGTCAGTTGGACATCCCCCCGAGGGCTCCCAGATTGCGAAAGGGCACAGGCCAGGCTGAGGGACCCCCCTGCCTCGAGTGTATGAATCTCGTGCACCGGGCCTCTAGTATATAATATACATATGTATACATATCCCATGTCCTTTTTCTGAGACTACATAACAAATAGATATACTTGGTTTTGCTTTATACTGAATGCAATATGTAAATATAGTAACAAAAATATAATTTAGGAGTAAGAGGAATAATGAGGAGGACGTTTATGTATATATATACTCATATCTTCAGAAGAAAAGGTAAATAATGTATTAAAATGGGTAATTTAGAAATATATTATAATTTTCTAACAAACTAGAAACCTTACAGATTTATAATGTGAATTATCTTCTATTACATCACATTGAATTTCTCCCCTATCTTATAACTCTTTGAGATTCTCCCATCCTCAGATGCACTCATTATGTTGTCAGTTGTCCACAGCCTCCTCATAACTCTGAAGTCATTGCCCCAATTTCTAAAATCTCTGATTTTCTCCTGGGCCTGTTATGCCCATGGTACGCACTATCCTCCTTGGCTCCCTTCATTGTCCTCCGCCCTCTTCATCTCTTTGTGTCCATTATGACCTGCTCATTAGGTCTGTCTGGAACAGTAAGTGTCCCCAGGACTCCATTTACAACCCACTCTCCACCTTCAACCTCTGTGTTCTCTAAACCTTCATAGGCATTAAATTTTCTGAATATTTTCCCCATCTTTGCCTTGTACCCCCCTTTACCGGTTACCCCCAATCTCCAGCACACGAAATCGTGCATGTGTAGGATCCCTAGGCATAGCCTGTGATCAGGGCCATGTCCGCCGCCCCACGCAGCTCGCTGCCCCCTGCCGCCACTCACCAGTCCTGCCCTGCTGCCACCACCCCCACCCCACCCCATTTGCCCTGGTTCCTTATTCGCCATGCTGAGATCGAGCCTGCGGGGTGGGGATGGGGGGAAAAACTAAGAGGTGGTCACTGTTCTTGGCGACTGGTCAAGTGGTTGTTCCGGTCATTACGCTTATGGTCCCTGGCCTTTTATTATATAGGATTCCTGTGACTTCCTTAATCCCTTATCCTGCAACATGTAGACTTCATTTCCTTGTTCACTTTTTTGTACTCTTGCACCCTGTAATGTACATTCAGCCTTCAGTTACTTTATCTTGTACCTTGCAGTCCTTTTGAATGGTGAATTGTGTGACTCACATGCACATTCAAAGCCTGAATTCAGTACCTGTACATGTAGTATTATTTGGGAATTGGGTCTTTGCAGATGTAATCAGGTTAAAATGAGGTCAGACTGGACTAGAGTGAGACCTAACACAATGTCTGGGGTTCCTCAAAGAAAAGGGAAGTTGGACCCACAGATACAGAGAACACCTTTGATGATGAAAGCAGATAGAGTGATGAACGTATAGGCCACAGAGAGCCAAAGGTGCTGATATCCACGGGGCAGAAGCAAGGGGTAAGACTTATCCCTCTAGACTTCTAGGTAGATAGAGCATGACACTGCCCACAATGTGATTTTAGACCTTTTGCTTCCAGGACTGTCAAAAATATTTTTCTACAGTCTTAAGCTCTGGGAAATTGGTGCAGATCCTCGCACTTTCTCTTCTCCTGCACTCTGGGACCCCTGGAACCCAGACTCTGCAGCTCCAGTTTATCCTTATGCCCTTTTTTCTATAGCCCTTTCCACTCTGCTGCTGCATTCAGCCACACACTGTCACTTGTCCACACACACTAAGTTTCCCACCATAGTCTTTGACCTAAAGTGGCAATGCTCACTGCACTTTCAAAGTTCTGAACATTGGAAGCCATTTCCACGTGCATTGTTGTAGCGTAGGAGGCATCATGGATGAGGTTGGGCTGGATGGATGTGGAACTTTGTTCCAACTGAGCCCTTCTGCTCATGATGGTCAAATTGCTCAGAGCTGTTTCTATCACTGGCCGTCTTCCATGTTTCCCAGGCAATCATTAAGTCTCAGTTTTGTATTTGTTGAGTTTAATGTAAATTTCTAGGAAAACAGGAATTATATTTTAAAATCATTGTTATTAAAACCACAAAGAGACATATCTTTTGATCATGTGTACAAAAGATCACCTGAAATCTTTCCGGAGAAGGAGTGAGATGGGACAAAGCTGCCACTACCACATCCAGCTCTCTCTTCCTTCCTGGCCTTCCCCACGCACTTTCCTGCCTGTGCCAATACACACCGTCACAAGGCAGTAGTAAGGAGAGTGTCTAGCACTTTACAGCTCTGATTAAAAAGATCTCTCCAATTAGGAGAGTGTACTTGGCTCTAGAAATGGAGTTTAGAAAAGGAAGGAGGACCCGGCTGGTGTGTCTCAGTGGTTGAGGATCATCAATCTGTGAACCAGGAGGTCACGGTTCAATTCCTGGTCACAGCACATGCCCGGATTTCAGACTTGACCCCCAATAGGGGCGTGCAGGAGGCAGCCAATTCATGATTTTCTTTCTTTTTTTAATTATTGTCAGTTTTACTTTTTAAAAAAATATATATTTTATTGAATTTTTACAGCAAGGAAGGGAGAGGGATAGAGAGTTAGAAACATTGATGAGAGAGAAACATCGATCAGCTGCCTCCTGCACACCCCCCAGTGGGGATATGCCCGCAACCAAGGTACATGCCTTTGACTGGAATCAAACCCGGAACCCTTCGGGTCCGCAGGCTAATGCTCTACCCACTGAGCCAAACCGGTCAGGGCCAATTCATGATTTTCATCATTGATGCTTCTATCTCCCTCTCCCTTCCTTTCTGAAATCATAAAAAAAGAAAAGAAAAGGAAGAGGATGGCAGTTTGAGGATTAAAGCCCCGAGAATGGGAAAGAGAATGACTGGGAAACTCAGAGCCTGGAGAAAGGAAAAACACTGCCCATCATGAACTGGTGACCACGTGACCATGTTACTACAAGAGACTGCCAGATCTGTACTTAAGGGGAAGGTCAGACAGGCCCCCATAACCCATGGCTTCCTTGTAATGTAGGGGATTCACTAGGATGGAAGGACATTCGGAAGAACGAGGTAGAAAACTCAACCTGTTGGTCTCCATGTAGGAGTTGATTGTGTGTGGCATCTGCTGTGTTGTTGGTTGAGTCCTCAGTGTGTAAACCGGAGCTTAATAAATATTTATTGAATGAATGAATGACTGTTTAGCTCCTGTGAGTCCTTTAGGGCTCAGCTCAGACATCAGCTCCTGTGGCCTCTCCCCAGCATCTCCCCTCGGCTCCTACAACCCTTCTTTCGAGCCTGGATTTTAGAATTTATCTGACTTTGTTGTGATTTCCTACTTTCCTTCTGTCTCCTCACCGGGTCTTTTCCTCTACAACCTCCCTGTGGCCCTCTGTCCTGCTGGACACCCTTCCTGATGCCCCGTGTGACACTTCCCCACCCACTGGAAACAAAGAACATGGGCTTTGCAGTCAGGCAGACCAGGAGCAAGGTTGCTTCACCTTCCTGGCACACAGCTGGTGGTACATTTACACAATGAAATACTATGCATCTGTAAAAACAAGAAACTCTTATTCTTTGAGACAACATGAACGGACCAGAAGATTATTATCCTAAATGAAATAAGCCAGTTAGAGAAAGACAAATCACATATGATCCTCACTTATATGAGGAATCTAATGAACAAAGTAAACTGATGAACAGAATAGAACCAGATATGGAAGGATGGAACAGACTGACAGATCTCAGAGGGAAGAGGTGTGGGGAGATTGGGATGAGATTAACCAAAGAACTTATATGAATATATGCATAGCAATGGACACAGAGAATAGTGTGGTCAAGGCCTGGGAAGGGCAGGAGACAGTTTGAGGGGTGCAAATAGGGGAAAATCGGGACATCGGCAATACTCTCAACAGTAAAAATAAAAAATATAACTATAATATTGTTAATGAGTATAAAATGGATTAAATTGTGACATAAAAAACAAAATGTGGAAGGGCAGATAAAAAGGTAAAGTTTTTTTATACAATCAAAGTTAGTGTAAAATACACTATTATGTCTATAAAATGGTTTTGCAGTGGTTACCTCAGGGTGACCTCAAATGAAAAACCCACAGTAGATACAAAAAATGAATAGGAAGTTAAAGCATGACAGTCTAGAAAATCATTACTTCCTAAAAGGTCGCTATAGAGGGAGAAAGGAACAAGGGAAGTACAGGACAACTAGAAAATTTTAACAAGTCCTGACCTATCAGTAATTAGTCTCAATGTAAACAAATTGAATTCTTTAATCAAGAGACATTGATTGGCTGAATAGATTAAAGGGAGGAAAAAACAACAACAGGGCACAGCTATATGCTGCTTACAAGAGACACTTCAGATTTAAGAGCACACACACTCAAAGTGAAGGGTGGAAAAAATAATTTATGAATGTAGATACCAAAATTCAGCAGGAGTAGCTATAATTAATCACACAGAATAGACTTTATTCAAAAGCTGTAATAAGAGGCCAATAAACATGGTCATTATATAATGATAAAAGGATCATTTCATCAAGAAAATATAACAGCCCTAGCTGGTTTGGCTCAGTGGATAGAGTGTCGGCCTGCGGACTGAAGGGTCCAGGGTTTGATTCTGGTCAAGGACACATGCCTGGGTTGTAGGCTCAATCTCCAGGAGGGGGCGTGCAGGAGGCAGCCAATCAATGATTGTCATCATTGATGTTTTTATTTCTCCCTCTCCCTCTCCCTCTCTGAAATCAATAAAAATACATTAAAAATAAAAATATAACAATTTCCCATATATATGGCACCCAAAATTGGAGCTTCTTAATATATTCAGCAAACACTATCAGACCTATAGGTAGTCATAAACCACAATACAATAGTAGTAGGAAACTTCAACACCTAACTTTTGACAATGGATGGAGAATCACCTCGAAAAATTTGGAGTTGAACCATTCCATACAACAGCATCAGAATATACATTCTTCTGAGGTACACAGGGAACATCTCTAGGGTAGATCATATGTTAGGTCACAAAACATATCTTAGTAAATTTAAAAAATTGAAATAATAGCCTGTATCACATGTGACTACAGTGATAAGACAATGAGGACAATAATAGGATAAAAGATGAAAAATTGACAAATATGTGAAAAGTAAACAACACACTCCTCAACACTTATAGGTTAAAAGAGAAACCAAATAGCCCTAGACGGTTTGGCTCAGTGGATAGAGTGTGAGCCTGCAGGTTGAAGGGTCCTGGGTTCGATTCCAGTCAAGAGCATGCCTGGATTTGGGGCTCGATCCCCAGTAGGGGGCATGTAGGAGGCAGCCAATCAATGATTCTCTCTCATCATTGATGTTTCTATCTCTCCCTCTCCCTTCCTCTCTGAAATCAATAAAAAAATATTTTTTAAAAAAGAAATCAATATTTTTAACCAATGAAAATGGAAACACATCAAGCTAAAATGTATGGGATGCAGCAAAACTGTTGTAAGAGGGAAGTTGAAAATGATAAATAGCTACATTGAGAAAAAGAATCTCAAACAACCTAACATTACCCCTCAAGGGACTACAAAAAGAAGGGGAAAAGAGATCAAGTTAGCAGAAGGAGAAAATAATAAAGATCAGTGTAGAAGTCAATGAAATAGAGACCAGGTAAAAGCCATAGCAAAAATTATGGAAAGGAAGGGCTGGTTTTTGCAAAGGTAAACAAAATCGACAAACTGTCCACCTGCTGCTATCCTACCTGCCCGAGAGGTAGAAGCATTTTCTGGTGCTAACCTCTTCTTAAAATTTTTTTTATTCTTTACTGATTAAAGTATTACATATGTCTCCTTTTCCCCCGCTTGACCTTTCCCTGGCCACTCCCACCCCCCAGCACATTCCCTCACCCCCTAGTGTCTGTGTCCATTGGTTATGCTTATATGCATGCATACAAGTCCTTTGGTTGATCTCTTACACTCCTTCCTCTCCCCTGCCTTCCCTCTGAGGTTTAATGGTCTATTCGATGCTTCTCTGTCTCTGGATCTATTTTTGTTCATCAGTTTATGTTGTTCATTATATTCCACAAATGAGTGAGATCATGTGATATTTGTCTTTCTCTGACTGGCTTATTTCACTTAGCATAATGCTCTCCATGTCCATCCATGCCGTTGTGAATGGTAAGAGTTCCTTCTTTTTTACTGCAGTGTAGTATTCCATTGTGCAGATGTACCACAGTTTTTTAATCCACTCATCTGCTGATGGGCACTTAGGCTGTTTCCAAATCTTAGCTATTGTAAATTGTGCTGCTATGAACATAGGGGTGCATATGTCCTTTCTGATTTCTTGGGATATAGTCCTAGAAGTGGGATTACTGAGTCAAATGGGAGTTCCATTTTTAATGTTTTGAGGAAACTCCATACTGTTTTCCACAATGGCTGCACCAGTCTGCATTCCCACCAGCAGTGCACGAGGGTTCCTTTTTCTCCTCATCCTCGCCAGCACTTGTCATTTGTTGATTTGTTGATGATAGCCATTCTGACAGGTGTAAGATGGTACCTCATTGTCATTTTGATTTGCATCTCTCAGATGATTAGTGACTTTGAGCATGTTTTCATGTGTCTCTTGGCCTTCTGTATGTCCTATTTCGAAAAGTGTCTGTTTAGGTCCTTTGCCTATTTTTTGATTGGATTGTTTATCTTCTTTTTGTTAAGTTGTATGAGTTCCCTGTACATTTTGGAGATTAAACCCTTAGCGGAAATAACATTGGCAAATATGTTCTCCCATGCAGTAGGCTTTCTTATTGTTTTGTTGATGGTTTATTTTGCTGAGCAGAAGTTTTTTTTATTTTGAGGTAGTCCCACTTGTTTATTTTCTCCTTAGTTTCCATTGCCCTAGGAGCTGTATCGGTGAAGATATTGCTATGACATATGTCTGATATTTTGCTGCCTATGAATTCCTCTAAGATTTCTATGGCTTCCCATCTTACATTTAAGTCCTTTATCCATTTTGAGTTTATTTTTTGTATGGTGTAAGTTGGTGGTGTAGTTTCATTTTTTTGCATGTATCTATCCAATTTTCCCAACACCATTTATTTTTTTATTTTATTTTATTTTATTTTTTTCAGCACACAGGCGTTTATTTTCCCATGGTTCTGGAGGCCAAAGTCCAAGATCAAGGTGCCAGCAGGTTGGCTTCTCCTGAGGTCTCTGGGCCTACAGATAGCAGGCCGCCTTCTCACTGTGCCCTCACATTCTTTCCTCTGTGCAGGTGCATCCCTGGGGCCTCGGCCACTCCTGGCCAACACCATTTATTGAAGAGACTGTCTTGACTCCATTGTATGCTCTTGCCTCCTTTGTTAAATATTAATTGAGCATAATGGCTTAGGTTGACTTCTGGGTTCTCTATTCTGTTCCATTGGTTTATATGTCTGTTCTTGTGCCAGTACCAGGCAATTTTGAGAACAGTGGCTTTGTAATATAGCTTGATATCTGGTATTGAGATCCCTCCTACTCTGTTCTTCTTTCTCAGGATTTCTGCAGCTATTTGGGGTCTTTTTTAATTCCATATGAATTTTTGGAGAGTTTGTTCTAGGTCTGTGAAAAATGCCGTTGGTATTTTCATGGGGATTGCATTGAATCTAGAGATTGCTTTGGGTAGTATGGACATTTTGATGATGTTGATTCTACCAATCCTTGAACACGATTGTTTATGTCTTCCTCTATCTCTTTTTTTCAATGTCCTGTAGTTTTCCGAGTACAGGTCTTTTACCTCCTTAGTTAGTTTATTCCTAGGTATTTTAATTTTTTTGTTGCAATGGTAAATGGGATTGTTCTTTTAATATCTCTTTCTGTAAGTTCATTATTGGTATATAAAAAAGCCATAGATTTCTGGGTGTTAATTTTGTATCCTGCTACATTGTTGAATTCATTTATTAAGTCTAATGTTTTCTGATGGATTCTTTATCTACAATATCATGTCACCTGTGAATAATGACAGTTTTACTTCTTTTCCAATTTAGATGCCTTTTATTTTCTTCTTATCTAATTGCTATGGCTAGCACTTCCAGTACTATGTTGAATAGGAGTGGTGAGAGTGGGCATCCCTGTCTTGTTCCTGTTCTTTGGTGACATGGTTTTAGTTTTTGCCCATTGAGTATGACATTGGCTGTAGGTTTGTCATAGAAGGCTTTTATTATGTTGAGGTATGATCCCTCTATTCCCACTCTGCTGAGAGTTTTTATCAAAAATGGGTGTTGGATTTTGTCAAATGCTTTTTCTGCATCAATTGATATGACTATGTGGTTTTTATCTCTCAATTTGTTTATGTGATGTATCACATTTATTGATTTGTGGATATTGTACCATCCTTGCATCCATGGAATAAATCCCACTTGGTCATGGTGTATGATCTAATGTAATGCTGGATCCGATTTGCTAGAATTTTGTTGAGGATTTTAGCATCTATGTTCATCAGGGATATTGGCCTGTAATTCTCTTTCTTTGTAGTGTCTTTATCTGGTTTTGGGAACCTCTTAGATGCCAACATTCTCTCTGAATGAAAATTTACTGCATCATAACTGATTAAAAAAGTTATCTAACTTAATGGTGTGTCTCACATGCAATGCTATCTTAGATTTGATGAAATAAGTAAAATTTTTATGAAGCAGACTATATTTTAGTGATAATTGTGGTAGTTAGGTTTCTAAATCAATCCCATTGAAGACTGATGTAACAGTTTTATATTTACATGCATTTATGTGTTTATATTTCTAAGATTGGTCTCCTGAAATGATTATAATTTAAATGCCAGCTTAAAAAATATGTGATGGTAAATAGTTTTGTCAAACATTTTAGAAATCAAAATAAAAATATTTTGAAAACTACTGATGCATCGCAAAAAATCTCAAGTTTACAAGGACAAGTTGCGGTTTTAAATACAAGCCAGGATTAGAGAGTGGTTGAGCCAGTGAACCAAACCCTATAATAAAAGCCATGCAGTGAGGAAGAGGAAGAGAAGATGAGGGTGTGGAGTGAACTTTCTCTCCTTGTTATCTTCAACACAGCCCAACTGGTAGAAGACATAAAGAATTGAATGTTACACAGGTCTGTCATTTTAATCACTCCTATTTATTGTCTAATTATGACTATAAAAAGTCGTATGTTGTCTGCAGATTTATTTCATGAACCCCAGAAAAATGAAAAAAAAATTGTAATATAACTTCTGGATTTTCCTTGTTTAACTGAACAGTAACACAGAATCTGACTGATAATTTAGAGCAACAACTTTCAAAACTTAATATTGACTCTTAAATGTGACAGGAGCAGACACCTCAGAGCCGTAATGAAGATGCAGGGCCCTACAATGTCATTCAATCACATACACCAGAATCCCCGAGCTAGTTGTTGTTTCTTCTTCTTCTTCTTCTTCTTCTTCTTCTTCTTCTTCTTATTATTATTATTATTATTATCATCATTATTAGTTTAGGATTTTACTGTTCCTGTATATTCTAATTTCTATTTATTATTTTTGTTAACTCTGGTGTCATAATTGGTAGTGACAATATTGAACTTTACCTAAGCCCTGTCATCCTGGAACCCAGCAGCTGTTAAAGAAGTTCCCCCAAGGCTTTGTGTTTGCAGAAATAGAAACACCTTTTCTTATATTACTTAGACTAGAGGCCTGGTGCACGAAATTAGTGCACGGATAGGGTCCCTAGGCTTGGCCAGTGATCAGGGCTGATCTGTGGGGTGACCGGCGAGGTGATTAGGGCCCCCCACTTGCACCGCCTTGGCCAGCTTGGTGCCACCTGCTCACTGGCCCCACCCCCTACCGCTGTTGCCTCCCTCTGCAGGACAACCAGCAGGGCAATCAGAGAGCCCCTGCTGGCACCTGCCTTGGCTGACCTGGCACCACCCGCTCACCGGCCCTGTTCCCCACTGCCGCCACTAGTTGCCTTCCTCTGCGGGGTGACCAGCAGGGTGATGGGGAGGCCCCCACTGGCACCCGCCTTGGCTGGCCTGGGGCCTGTGGGGTGGGGGAAGCTCCTGCATTGGGCGCCTGCCCCCTGGTGGCCAGTGTGTGTCATAGCAACTGGTCGTTCTGCTGTTCGGTCTATTTGCCAATTAGGCTTTTATTATATAGGATAGGATTGTGGACAACCTCCTTGTTTACCTGTATCAAGGTCAAGCACAAACTCTATAAATTTCTGTTTTCTGTTATATCTAATTAGCTGAATTTTTTTGTCCCCCAGATCAATGGAAACAAAATATGTGACATGACTTAATCAAATTTAATTATCTTTCCTTCTCCCCAAATCTCTGAACTGTGGCTCATCCTTGATCAATACAATTAGGGACAAACCTACTTTCTAGACTAGGCAAACCCAGGGTAAATGTTACCTTCACAATGGTAGGTTAGGCTACTTGCTCAGCCACTCTCCCACCCCCTGTTCTATCTAGCCTTGCTGACCACTCTTTATAAAAGAAAAGCCCTTATCTAGCTAAACTTTGATTTATTTAGTTATTATGTTCTTTGTTAATTCTCTCCCGAGGATATTTTTTCTATTGATTTTTAAAGTAGAAAGGAGGGGGAAAGACAGAGAGAAACATCAATGTGAGAGAGACTTATTGATTGGTTGCCTCCCGCAGGCTCCCAGACAGGCAGGGGATAGAGGCTGTCACCAAGGTACAAGTGAGGTATGTGCCCTTGAACAGAATTGAACCAGGGACCCTTCTGTCTGCGGGTGGATGCTCTAACCACAGAGCCAGACTGGCTAGGGTCTTTGAGACCCTTTTAGATACTGCAGTCAGAGCATTTTCACTGAATGAAATAGTTTTTTGTATAAAGTCTCTCTACATCAGCGGTTCTCAACCTGTGGGTCGCGACCCCTTTGGGGGTCGAATGACCCTTTCACAAGGGTCGCCTAATACCATCGGAAAACACATATATAATTACATATTGTTTTTGTGATTAATCACTATGCTTTAATTATGTTCAATTTGTAACAATGAAAATACATCCTGCATATCAGATATTTACATTATGATTCATAACAGTAGCAAAATTAGTTATAATGTAGCAATGAAAATAATTTTATGGTTGGGGGTCACCACAACATGAGGAACTGTATTAAAGGGTCGTGGCATTAGGAAGGTTGAGAACCACTGCTTTACATAAATCCTTATTTTTTTATTTGATAGTGTTAAATATGTGTTTTTTGTGTCCTTTAAAAATATAGTCTCTGGCGGGTAGGGGAGGCCAGGGGATTGTCAAGGGCGGGGAAAAAAAAAGGACACATATGTAATACCCTTTGTAATACTTTAAGCAATAAAAAAAATAAATAAATAAATAAAGCTGGATGATCTGGGTTCTTCTGAGATTTTTGTCCTGTCTAACATGTTGTTTTCCCACATAGAAATAAAAATTTAGAGGGTAGGAAAGACTGCCATCTCCTTGAAAATAGCATGAAAAACTTTATATGGAGATACATTGGCCTTTAACAAGAATGATTTCCAAAGTGAGGATGTACTTTATTAGTGAGCTGTGAAATAAACTCAGTAGCTTGTGATAAATATTTGGAAGACACAGACTAGAAATTATCAGAGAATCATCAGAAGCAGTAAAGGTTTCATTACATGAAATGCTTTCTAAAGTCATACATATAAATCTAAACAATTAAAGTGTTTGTAGAGGTAATGATGTAAGATCCATTTCTTATTATGGATGAAGACTTTGCAAGAAGCAAATGAGATGCAGCCGGGCGACTCTTACAAGGGGGAGGCTAACTCACAAGCTATTTTCTGAGAGCAGGCAACCAGTACGAAGCTGTTCCAATAATCCAGGAAAAAGATTTGACAATTTCAACTGGGTGTGGGCACAGGGGTGGTGAGGAATAAAACAGAAAATACAAGTAACTGGCTCTCGACCAAGATGGCGGCATAGGTAAACACCGGAGACTGCTGCCGCAAACAACCACTTCAAAAATACAAATAAAAGACGGAACGGACATCACCCAGAACCACAGGAAAGCTGGCTGAGGAGAGACTCTTCAACTAGAAGGAAAGACGGCAGTGTCCTGAGGCTTAGAGGAGGCGCAGTGTGGAAAATTTAAAGGTGCGGAGGTGCGTGCGAAAAGCGGGCTGGTGGCTGAGGGCGCGGTTGTCATTTTCAGTCGGGAGTGAGTCTCAGACTTTGGGCTCCAGATCCGGGCGAGTCTCTAGGGACTCAGACTCAGACGGGAGAAGCGGGATTGTCCAGCATAAGTTGGAACCTAAGGGCAGCTTTCTCTCCGAAGTTTGCAGCGGCTGCCGGGGTTCTGAGAAGTAGAGCCTCGGGGAACGGGACTGAGAGCAGCCATAACTGCTCCCTCCGCCCGCCCTGCTGATCCCTTGCGACCCGCCCCGCCCAAGCCCTGCGCAGAGCCATTTGCCGGATCGCCTCAGGCAAAGGCTAGATTAGCACCTCCCCAGAGGACAGAAGTTTTCCCGGGCAGACACAGGTGATTCTCACAGCCAGTCGGCCAGGTGGTCAAATCCCTCTAGTATTAACTACAACAATCAAGGCTTAACTAGAACAAGACTGCGCACAAAGACCACAAGGAGGTGCACCAAGAAAGCATAAAAAATGCGGAGACAAAAAAACATGACAGAAATGGAGGATATGGAGCTAAAAAATGCAATTTTGAGGGCTTGCAATAAACTTGTGGAGAGCCTCACGAAAACTAATGAGACCCTCGATGCTACGACAAAGAAACTAGAAATTAAGCATACACTGACTGAAATAAAGAATATTATACCCAATAGCAGACCAGAGGAGCTCAAGAATCAAGTCAAAGATTTGAAATGTGAAGAAGCAAAAAACACCCAACCGGAAAAGCAAAATGAAAAAAGAATCCGAAAATACAAAGATAGTGTAAGGAGCCTCTGGGAAACCTTCAAGTGCACTAATATCAGAATAATAGGGGTGCCAGAAGATGAGAGACAGCAAGATATTGAAAACCTATTTGAAAAAATAATGGTAGAAAACTTCCCCCTCCTGGTGAAAGAAATGGACTTACAGGTCCAAGAAGCGAAGAGAACCCCAAACAAAAGGAATCCAAAGAGGACCACACCAAGACACATCATAATTAAAATGCCAAGAGCAAAAGACAAAGAGAGAATCTTAAAAGCAGCAAGAGAAAGACAGTCAGTTACCTACGACGGAGTACCCATACGACTGTCAGCTGATGTCTCAACAGAAACTTTGCAGGCCAGAAGGGAATGGCAAGAAATATTCAAAGTACTGAATACCAAGAACCTACAACCAAGATTACTTTATCCAGCAAAGCTATCATTCAGAATTGAAGGTCAGATAAAGAGCTTCACAGATAAGGAAAAGCTAAAGGACTTCATCACCACCAAACCAGTATTATACGAAATGCTGAAAGGTATCCTTTAAGAAGAGGAAGAAGAAAAAGGTAAAGATACAAATTGTGAACAACAAACATCTATCAACAAGTGAATCTAAGAATCAAGTGAATAAATAATCTGATGTACAGAATGAACTGGTGATTACAATGAATCAGGGACATAGAAAGGGAATGGACTGACTATTCTTGGGGGGGGAAAGGGGAATGGGAGATGCGGGAAGAGACTGGACAAAAATCGTGCACCTATGGATGAGGACAGTGGGTGGGGAGTGAGGGCGGAGGGTGGGGTGGGAACTGGGAGGAGGGGAGTTATGGGAAAAAAAAAAGAGGAACAAATGTAATCTGAACAATAAAGATTTAATAATAAAAAAAAGAATAAAAAAAAAGAAAATACAAGTAACTACCAGAAAAAAATAAAATTAAATTAAAATTAAATTAAAAATATAGTCTCTGATTTTGTGATACAGAGTTTAATTCACCAAGTCAAACTAATTCCTATGTTTTCTAGTTTTTTGAATTCTTTAATAATTTTAAGTTTTTAATAACCTACTGATAATTATTTGCATTTGTTTTATAACGATATTACATGGAGTTATATGTCAAAAACTTCCAGCGATTGAGGAAATACTGTTTTTCTTCTTGTGAATGTGCTCATTTCACTCTCTTGTAAATTTTACAAGCAATATAACTTCTCATGAACAAAATGGATTCTTGACTTTTACCTGCAATTGGATTTCCCCTAACATTTCTGAGTTTGATGAACCATTCACACCCTTTTGCATGTGAAAATTAAAGCTCTTTTGTGACAGTGTGGCTGAGGGCAATATCAAGTAATACATTCTATCTATGTAATCTACCTTCTCAAGATCCCCACATCTATTTCCAACATTGTATTAAAAATATATTCAGGAAAACAATGCTGGAATGGTTTCATAAAAAGATGGGGTTAAGCTTTAGTTACCTCAGGGTTACCTGTAGAGATCAATATTGAGGATGCATATTATAAATGTAATCAAGTGAAGAAATCTATCAAAATGATTCCTTAGTTTCAGAACTTGAAAGAATCCCTCCTAGTATCAAAACCAACATTTTCAATAAAGATGGGAAAGTTATAACCATTCTTCATTAATAAACAAATATCATCTTACCTAATAATAGGCAAACATGTAAATGCCCATCCCTCTGCTCGCTCACCACCAATCAGGAGAGTATGCAAATTAACCCAACAAGATGGCAGTTAATTTGCATCGTAGCGAGAACGCGGAGCAAAGACGGAGGGCTCCGGTCTGGAGCGAAGCCCTGGGTCCCGGGTTCAGAGGAAAACCGGTGCTGGCACCAGGGGAATGGAAGGCCTATTGACAAATCTGTTCGTGCAATAGGCCTCTAGTCCTATATAATAAAAGGCTAATATGTAAATAGACCTAACAATTAATGAGCGGTCACTATGACGTGCACGGACCACCATGTGGCAGGCGCTCAA
>NW_005871108.1:717602-720691 GCF_000147115.1 Myotis lucifugus | reverse complement strand
TTAGGGGGGAAATTAAAATATAATGAATTTGGAAGGTCTTTAGGAAGGATTAATCTTCACTAAGCATGAGAAACTCCTAGTTGGGGAAGGTGTCTAAAATACTAGTACAGTGAATTAGGCAATGTATTTTACCAAAAGTCAAGCATTACCAAACGCCAGTAAATATACATTAAAAAAATCTTAAATATATATTATGCATGGCAAAGTTCTTATCCAAATCTCAATACTTCAGGGATTATCATGCTATTAGGTTTGGAATGAAATCTTACAAATTTTATGAGTAATGATGTTAGAATGTTACAAAATATTAAGTAAAATGTAATGAACATGGAAAGATTATAATCAATGCTTAAAACTTCAGAAATATCACATAAAGAATATGGCAGTGGCATTTTATCCAAAATGCCTTTATCTCATTCTTACTGGACAGAAATGTTTCACATGTACAGATTTGAAAGAAACATGTGTTTCATGATGGATATTATCTCATGGATATTGCCTTAAAGTTTATTGAAGGTTTAAATGAGACCTTTGGAAATTTGATAAGATTGCTTTATTTTCTTTAGGGTTCATCTAAAAGAGGATAGAAATCTCTACCAAATGCTCTTAGAAATATTGTAAAAGTATTCCATGGGTGAAAACAAATTCAAGTGTTTTCCAAAGGGTATATATACTTTATAGGGTTCATTATCCACACTAAGAGAATCTCATAAGTAGAAAACAAACAAAAAATATAAAAAGTATACAGATAAAAACATTCTAGTTACTCTTGTATAACTATAAAGTGAATTTGAAATTGTATTACATACAGAAGTTAATGACAAATGAATTACGATGTCAAAAAAGTTTATCTCAACAAAATTTTTATCATTCTCAAGTGTAGAATATATAAATACCAATATAATTTATATTTATTTTGTAAAAGTTATTGCTGTACATATTTTAAATAGATGGTGACCTAGCCCTAGCCGGTTTGGTCCAATGGATCGAGCATTGGCCTGCGGACTGAAGGGTCCTGAGTTCGATTCCAGTCAAGGGCACATATCTTGGTTGTAGGCTCCCGGCCCTGGTCAGGGGCATGTGGGAGGCAACCAATCAATGTGTCTCTCACATTGGTGTTTTTCTCTGTCTTTCCTTCTCCCTTTCACTTTCTCTAAAAGTCAATGGGAAAATACCCTTAGGGGAGGTTTATTAAAAAAAAAAAAAAAAGGAATGGCTGGGGGGAGGGGGGGTCAATTGGGGAAAAAGGAGACATATGTAAAACTTTAGACAATAGCCTTAACCGGTTTGGCTCAGTGGATAGAGCGTCGGCCTGCGGACTGAAGGGTCCCAGGTTTGATTCCAGTCAAGGGTATGTACCTTGGTTGCGGGCACATCCCCAGTACGGGGTGTGCAGGAGGCAGCTGATCAATGATCCTCTCTCATCGATGTTTCTAACTTTCTATCCCTCTCCCTTCCTTGCTGTAAAAAATCAATAAAATGTATATTTAAAAAAACTTTAGACAATAAATAAATAAAACCTCAAAATAAAAAAAAAATTAGATAGTAACCTAAATTATCACATGCTTCATCCTTCCAGCTCTTGTCCTTATGTTACCTAGTTTATTAATATTGAAAATAGGAAGGAAGCAAAGGGAAGGCCAGACTTTATAAGCATGGTCATCTTGGGAACCTCACCAGTAAGCTGCGAGTTCTCTCCCCAGGGAACTCCAGGTTTATTCCCTGCCAATCACTGGGTGAACAAAGGGGGAAATCTGTGCATGTGCAGTGAAGTCGAGATGACTAGGGAAGGTGCTTTCCTGTCAGTCCAGCCTGGGAACAAAGATGATTGGCCAGGAGGGTGAATCCCAATGCAAGCCCAAGAACATCTGGGAACACATAATCCCCAGACAAAGGAATTCTCCTCTTGTTCCTCTTGCTTGCTTGCCCTTGCACCCACTTTCTCTGTGACTTGCACCACCCTGCCATGTGTCCCTAGAAGCTGCGTGGCCCATGGCTTTGGGGACCCACGCGCAATGGACTGCAGCTGGGAACACAAGCTAAGCTGGCCAGATGCTGGCCTGGATTGTGCTCTAACAGGGAACGGAAACTCTGGGCAGTGGCTTTGTTTCTAGCAGGACTGAAGACAAAAATGGGACTTTTTCCATGGTGGGACAGAGGGGGACCGGGCCTTGGAAAGGAACTCCCTTAATGTTACCTCATCAATAATGCTTTCTATGATAACCTCACCCTCCAGTGGGGGCCTCAGGAAATTCTTGTTCCAGTCCCACCCCAAGAGCTCCCCTTCCACCAGCAAGAGGTAAGGACATGGAGGACACCCCACCCATAACACAAAAGTCTCTGAACCTGAGCACAAGACTGAGCCCAGGGTGATTGGGGAATAGGAATGGAAATAATGTTCTGATATCTGTCCCAGTGATTGGCAGGGAATAAACCTGTAGTTCCCTGGGGAGAATATGTGATATATGTGATGGCATATTTTGCAAAGGTAGAATTTTGAATTTCACATTCAAGATTGCATCCCCTGCACAGACAACTGCACTCCTTGCTTCATCTCATTGCTTAAATTAAATAAACAAATACGTAAGTAAATAAATAAAGTCTAATCCAGGAGACCTCCTCCACAGCTTGCAATGTCAGTGCCGTTCCCCAGACTCCAGAGCTGGAGTTCAGCGGGCGTCTCTGCCAAGCGGGCGTGTCCACCACTTCCCACTCGAGGTTTGAGCACATCTGTTTCCAGGCTGTTAAAAACAAAGACATTTTTGCTTTCAACATACGTGGCCCACAGGACTCTACATTTTATATTAAACCGTTTGAAAATCTACTTAAAATGGGCAGGGAGTAGCCTTGCTTCACAAAGGAAACTGAACAGGCTCAGGGCTCAGAAAATACAAACTCAGAGCCAGGTGGACGGGAGCCAGGATCCGGACACTGACCGTCCCTGCGCTGAGGCGGGCCGCCCTCCCGGCCGCCCGCTCCACCCTGGGAGGGCATAGCGGGGGGTGGGTGAGTTATACCTAGTCCTCCTGCAAGAACAAAAAACCTTGCGGGGGGCCAAGCTAATACTTATAGTTCAGAAACAGGTGAGG
>NW_005871108.1:682769-717502 GCF_000147115.1 Myotis lucifugus | reverse complement strand
GCGTTGGCGCGGCCCTGGCCACCCTCCCATTGTCCGCTGAGTCCAGGCCGCCCCGAGCCCCGCCCCCGCTGGCCGCTTCGCGCACGCGCCGTTCCTTCCGGACCCGGAAGCGGCCCGCGCGGGGGAAGGTCACTCCGGGTCTGCGACTTTTGGCCTTTGTTGTGCGAGCCCGAGCATCTGCGCGCACAGCCCCGCGCCTGGAAGCCCGGGGTCGCGGCGGGCCTGGAGATCCCCAGACCGCGTCTCCAACGGGGTGAGTCTCGCCTCCCGAGCCCTGAGGGCTTCGCTTCCGGGTGGAGGGTCCGCGGTAGTTTCTGGTTCAACTCTTTCTGGTCTTTTCTTCTTGGGGCCACTGCACACCGCCCCCCGCGCGTGGCTCTCACGGGCCAGCCCTCCCTGCGCAGGCCGTTTAAAGTCTCGGGGATGGAGTCCAGCCCTCCGCTCCCCTCCCCAGCCTCGCAGTTCCCGGCCTGGAGCGCCCGATTCCTCCCCGGCCGGGGAACCTGCAGGCCCCCTTCCCTTTGAAGGCACCCCCTCCCGCCACCTCCCACTTACTAAGTAGGAGGCCGGATGCCAAGAAGAGTACACTCTCCAGGGAGCTGGGATTTAGGACAGGAGAACACGGGGTGTCCCAAGAAGAGGTCACCTACCCCCTGGCGGGGAGTGGCTTTGTGCAGGCGGTGCCTGCGACGGGGAGGCCAGGAAAGCGGCCCGGTGCGGGTGGTGCGGGAGTGCGGGGGATCCAGAGACAGGGCTGCTGAGAAGTCACAGAGGAGCGAGGTCAGCCCACAAAGAGACGGCGAAACTGAGGACGTGGGAGGGCCTGGTAACGCCACGGTAAGTGGGAAAGAGTAACTCGGAAAAGTAGCAGATGGAGAAAGAAAATAGAGAGCCCTGGAGGAAGGGGCGCCCTTGGTTGGCAGAAGTGGGGCACAAAGGCCCAGGCACTTCAGAGGGAGAAGAGAGTCGGAGGAGCCCAGTGCCCGAACGGAAAGGGAGGAAGGGATGGCCGAGCAGAGGCAGAAGCAGCGCCGAGAGCTTAGCCAGGCGGGGAAGCCAGGGAGTGGGGCGGAGGGTGTGTAACCCGTGTAACCCGAAAGACAAGGTCACTGGAGGCAGAGGGGACCCAGGGCTGGGGGAGAAAGAGGCTGAAATACAGGGCGATGGGGAACAAAGAGAGATTAGGGAGAAAGCGCTATGGAAGGTGATTGAGGGTTCAGGAGTTTCAAGGAACAGCTATAAGGAGAGGAAGAGAGAAAAGGGGAGGCAGAGAGGGGAGGAGAGAGGAGATACACAGGGAAGGACAACAGTGGAGAGAAACAGGAGAAGCTAAACAGATTGATGGGCAGCAATACACCTTCATGGAGGAAGAAGGGAACCCCGATCTGGATGAGTGGAGAACGGATGGGAGGTGGCTGATTGAGTTGTGATTTGCTGACCTGTGGCTTATAAGCTGTGCACTTTAAAATCTGCTTAATTATTTCAGTTATGCAGATGAGCAGGAGAATTGCAAAATTCCAGTTCAAAAGGCCCGTGTATTTTACAATTATTTGCATCTCTGGATAGCATCCATTTGCAACCCCTGTTCAGCCAGAAGGGAGAGACTTGTCTTGGGTCTCTTCTCATTTCCTAGATTAGAGAGGTGAACTGGGATGAGAAATGACCAAATCTATCACCGCATGATGTTTTTTCAAAGAATATTAAAAGTGTTGGTCTTTTATTTATTTGAAATAGATTTACATTTTTCTTTCTACCTCTCTCGCATTCACTTCATTGTGTTTTTTAAAGCATATTGAAATAAATCTTTGTTTATTGAATTTCTGCCTTTTTTGTAAAAGGTCATTAACTTCTGAAATAAATATTGGTGACATCTCATAACAGCTCTTATCATTCTTTTTTAATTATGACGTAGCTTAAATAAATAAAAAACACACCCAATAAGTCATCATATTTTTTTAAATCCCCAATTTTTTCCCTTTTAGTTATATTGTGTTTAGTTTAGGAGACAAACCCTATGTTCTTTCTACTCTTTATCATATGTGGAAACGTCTATTGCAACATAGTAAATAATATTAGGCTATTTCAGTGTGCACTTGGTAAGGATGTCTATGTTCTTAACAGTCAGCACCTAGTGTTAGTGAGTTAGTCTAATATTCAGTAGCTCTTTTATTCCTTTTATATGATTTGTTAAATTGAGCTACAATACAATAGTGTTCCCCTCAAGTACCTTTTCTCCATTGTCTGAGGATGTTGAAAGGTGGACTATATGGTCTTGATGCTTTATAGAGCTCATCTTTTAATGGTGAAGTAATTCGATCAACATTCTCGTAGCTAACATTTATTTCAAAGTTTTCAGCACCAAAATCTGTGTGCATCATTTTATGTATTTTAAATAATTCACTGTGAATTCCAAGAAAAGATGCAGGGAATGCTTGTGTCTCTTTAATAGATCTGGGGACAGACAGTTCGGTGCTAGAAGGATGATGACCAGTATCTTTTGGACAGATCAGGAAATTGAGGCAGAAGAGTGAAAGGCTCAGATGCTGGTAGCAGAAGGTCCAGAGTCAAGTCAAATCTTGGCTCTGTGACTCACAAGCTATATGACTTTGGCAAATTATTTACCGTCTGTGCCTTGGGGTCAGCGTCTGTCCTGAATGGGATAATAAAGGCCCCAGCTTTGCAGTTAAGTGAGTGAATTTGTAGAAAGCCCAGCACAAGACCTGTGTCACTGAGGTGCTATGTGTGCAAGTGATCACTACAACGTGTCTCTTGTTAGAGCTCTCTGTGCTCATCAGGAACCCACTGGGAATTTCCTACCCTCACCCCCTTCAATCCACCTGCCTCCTGCCCCACACCTGTTCCCAGGTTCTTTCTTCCGTCACAGGCGTCCCATGATGCTGCTGCCCTGGGCAGGAAATCCCGGCACCCTTGCCTGGTGTTTGAGGCCTTGGTTTTCTGTGGTATTTTTCAAGGCTTCACCCACACGCACCTAAATCTGGCTAAAGTTATTGGAACACCCTGAGCATTTTCACTCTTGGAGGGTTTGCATAGGGTTCCCCTCCCCATGCTCCATGAGGCCACACTTTCCTGGCTTATAGACTCTTGGGCCCAAATATATCCCTTGTGGCCCTTCACACCCACAGTTCCCACTGAGCTCACTGTCTTTCCCTCATCTTCCTCATTACCCAGCTTCCCCTCTGTCCATTCAGTCATTGGACAAGACCCAAGGTTCTCTGTGCCAACACCTTCCCCTACCCCGAAGCTTCCCAGTCTCCAGCCCCCTTTCTTACTGTTTCCTGACCTCTGAACCCACCCATCCTCTCCTCTCCATCTCCATGGTTCTCAGCTGGCTCAGCTTCTGCCCTCTGTCCCTGGGCCCTCTTTGAGCCACAATTTGGCCTCCGGTCTGTCCGCCTCTCATGGCCCCAGCAGGGCCTTCCTGCACCCAGAACTGACCCACTCCACCTCTGCTTACAGCCCTCTCATGCCACCTGTCTGCTCAACAAATTCCACAGTCCTCAGTTTAATGAAGAACTCAGCAATATGAGTCAGTGCTCCACAAGCCACAGGAGCAGAAGGTTCTAGGGACTAGAGGTAAGGGACATGGTGGAAGGCAGGGTCAGGTGCTTGTGGCCCCTTCACCAGGACAGGCACCAGCAGGTACCAGCAACAGAGGCCCGAGGGATTGTAAAAGCTGTTTTCCCCAGGCCCTGGGAGTCTTTGGGGCAACACTGTAGTGTGAAGGAGTTGGAGGGAGAAGAGGAGGGTGCTGACTGGGAAGTAGTACTGGGACAGGAAAGGAAAGAAAGACCGGCCTGGTCCTGGTTGTGATCTGGGGAGGGCTGCTGGCTCTCATCTGTCAAATGGGGACAATCATTATATCTACCTTGTAATATTGTCATAAGAATTAAATGAACACATACGCAGACAGCTTGGGACAGTGTCTGGCACATTGGAAGTGTGCATTTTATTTTGTAATTGGACACATATGTTTCTATTGCTTTTCTATCAAATTGTTTATTTTTTTTCTCTGTTTATGAGATCCATATGGGTGACAGGGCTCTTATCTATCTAATTCATTGCCAGAACCTACTACTTAGTGCTCATTAAATAATAATAGTTTAATTTAAATAAATGAATTATTCTAATGAATGACTGGATAGATAGTAAAACAATAAAACATGAAGCTAAGATGGCCCATAGGGCCCCACAACATCAGGCCTCTTTGCTCCTTCTACACTCCATCTCCTGTTCTCTCCCACTCCCTGCATCAGCTGCAGGCACAGGGGCCTCCTCACTGTTCCTTAAACACATAGGCAGGTTTCTGCCTTAGGGCCTTTGCAGTGGCTGTTCCCTTGTTCCCAACTTTCAGTGAGTTTTCCATGCTGTTGTAACTTGTTGCATTGGGCTTCTCGGACCCAGATAGTTTTCTGTTTATTTATTTGTTTACATTATTTATTGTCTGTCTCCTGATTAGGGTGCAAGGCCTTGGTCTTATTCCTTTTTTGGTCTTAAAAAAATTTTTTTTTTATTGATTTCAGAAAGAGGAAGGGAGAGGGAGAGAGAGATAGAAACATCAATAATGAGAGAGAATCATAGATTGGCTGCTTCCTGCACACCCCCTTTTGGGGATGGAACCTGCCACCAGGGCATGTGCCCTGACAGGGTATCCAGTGGTGATCTCCTGGTGAGCCACACTGGCCAGGCTATTTTGTATCTTTAATGCCAGGCACCAAGGAGATGGTTAGTAAAACTTGGATGAGTAAATGAGTAGACATAAATGTAAGTACAAATGACAAATAAAGCTAAAGATGAATAATGATTGGAAATATGTGGAGAAAGTGAGAAACATACCTGAACAAGAGTTTTTTTAAATTCCCCTCTCAGAACTTGAAAGCTCTTTAGACAAATACAACAGGAACAAAAAGACTCTGAATAACACCATGATATAAAGTTAAGAGTGTATATACACACGGATTCAACTCCAATCCTACAAAAAAAATAATATTTTCCTAAGACCATGTTCAGTTACAAAACTGATGTTATGCTTGGACACAAAGAAAGTATTAATACACTGAAAGAAGTTGCTTTTTCACAGGGCATAGTCTCCCCTCGTGTTGCAGTAAAATACTTTCATGTTGATACTTGAATACTGACCCATCCATTGTGGCAGCCAGTCTCCTCATGTGGCCATTGCACTTGTGAGCTGTGGCCAGTCTCACTTGAGTGAGATGTGCCTTCAGTGGAAAATACCCACCGGAAGCTTCAGAACTTAGTAAGGGAAAATGGATGTGAAAAACTTACCAAATAATTGTCTTTAAATATTGACTGTTTTTGAAATAGAACTGTTTAGTGTAAAAATATATTTAGTTAAATAAAAGACATTGGGTTAAATGAAATTTGTGAATTAATGATTGTTTGAAAATGATAAAGTTATTAAAATTAAAATTCAATTCCATCAGTATAGTAAACAGATTAATGGCTGTCCTGGGTTAGGGATGGGAGTTATAACACTTTTATAGATACACACACACAGATACACACACATGCACACACATACACTTTTAGGGGTTTAGTTGTGTCCCTCAAAATTCATAAGTAGAAATCTTAACCAGTATCTTGCAATATTACACTGTTTATAGATAGGATCCTTAAAGAGATAATCAACTCAAAATAAGGACATTAATAGTGGGCCCTCCTCCGATATGCCTGTTGTCCTTCTTAACAGGGGAATCTGGATACAGAGATATGCATAGAGGGAAAAGGTACTAATTTTTTATTCCCCAGAACAATGTCAGTAGAAACAATGACTTGGGCCTATTGAGCTGCTTATCTGTAGTTAAAAGCATAAATTTCCACATGAAGATTTAGGGCTGCTCTAAGGTTTTATTATAGTGACTCTGCCATGTTTCAGGAATTTTTATTTATTTCATAATAATTATGTTTCTTAGACTCTAGCAAATTTGGGAGCTTATCTGTATTCATTTAATCATATTTCTTCCCTTTAAATGTAATAATATGACTGTATACATTTTTAAACTTATGTGTCATAGTAAGTAATTTTAATGTATAAACCCTGTATAAATCAGGTTGAGATTTCCCACAGAAGAGTCAAACTCACAGGAATAAAGATTAGAACAAAGATTAATGTTGCCTGAGGCTGAGAGACTGGAAATGGGAGTTGTTATTCACAGATACAAATTTTGATTTATTGAAGATTAATAAGTTTCAGAGATCCACTGTACAACATTGTGCCTGTTGTTAACACTCTTGTATTGTGCACTTAAAATTTTAATGAAAACATGGCTAGATCTCATGTGAAGTGTTCTTACTATAGTAAACAGTAATGGGAACAACAATAAAAATATATTTGGGGGTCAGTTGGAGAAGGTGAAAATGAATGGGGTATTAACAATCTCATCTCTTGACAGGCTTCTGGAGTATGCTTCTTTGGTTTATTTTCAAATAAAGCTGTGATGTAAACATTTTTCTGCTCCTCATATTTTAAAGATTGAGACTCCACTTACCTTTGGACAGGGGATCGGGCAGTGGATTGTCCTGTATACTATGTGGCCCATGGGACGGAAGAAAGTGAAAACCTGGGGACTCAAGGTAGTTTGGGAGGGAATCTGAGGGCAGGCCTCTCACACAACTCTGATGCCACCATGTGATTTTCCCCGGCCCCCTGTACCTACACAGTGCCTACGGACCTGGCCATGCCATTCCAGATCATCCCCAGCGCCAGGAATCCAGCCTGGAATCCTGTCCTTCTAGAAATTCCTAATCCAGTCTCACAAAACTCACAGGTCTCAGGTGTTCTGAGTCTAGTATCTGTAGCCACTGTTACCTAAAGCAGGTCAGCTCCACCAGGGAACTAGAGGTGCCATTCCATGGGCCTCACTGGAGACCTACAGAATCATAACTTTTCAGATAGGGCCCTGATTCCCAAGGGTTCTCATGTGAATTAAAGCTTCAGAAGAAATGCTTAGCTACATGGTCTCCTTCCATTAGATCACTTGATGAGTTGTAAGAAATAGCATTACTGTGCCCTCCCCCACAGAGTTGGACAGCTGGTTTGGCTGAAACTTTTTTTTTTAAGGAATAAAACACTTTTAATTTATTTGTCATTAAATAAGATTTTAAAAGTGACAATTTAAAGAGCGACTAAGAAGAGTCCCACATCCATCATGGGCTCATGGTTCTAGTATCAGAAACAGAACAGAAAAAGCACGGAGAATACGGAAAACAAGTGTGTGTGTAGATGGCTGTGTTACACTACTGCACCTGCTTCAAGTTGCAGCTTGAATAGCACCTTGACCAGGTGCAGGCCCTGCCAGGCACAGACCCCCCCATACCTCCCCACCCCAGCACAGGCCCTACCAGGCACAGTCTCTAGGCGTGTGCACTGCTGCCCAGGGCCTCCTGGAAACTGTCAGAGGTGCCTTTGAAGGCTCTCTCCCACAGCCCTGGTGAAAGTGGCCTTTCACTCCCACAGTGCCCTTTGAGGGAGGGGGGGAGTAGGGAGTGGTTTCAAAACTGTTGTTTTAGTGTGGAATTGACAAGGGTCACAATAACAGGCCAGAGGTCGCAAACATCCCTGTCCACCTCCACTGAGGGTCCAGCCTCACCTGACCTTTCCTCAACCCAGACAACCACCCAGGCCGTGTCCTCATAGAGGCGAGGGAGCCGGGTCCCACACCAGCCCTGACCTGCCATGGCCCAGCCCAGGTTCCTTCCTCCAACCAGGTGTCTGGGAACCCTTCCAGCTGAGTGCCAGCCCAGCTTGCACCTGCACCCCAGTAGGCTCCCTTGGTCTCTTCCTGTTTGGGGGCCGTTTTGGTCCAGATGGCCACAGGAGAGAAGTCCTCCGCAGGCCCAGCCGGCGCTGGAGAACAGCAGTCGGGCAGTTGCCACTCACCCCTCACTCCTGGAGGTGCAGGCCTCAGTCTGGGCCTATGTTCTGTGATAGGCCTTCAGTGGGGTCTCCAGCCCCCTGCAGCCCCCTGCTCCCCAGTCAGGAGGCCATCAGGAGAGCAGAGCCCCTGCCTGGTCCCAGGGGGCAACTGTGCAGGATTTGCTGAGCTCCTCTGGGCACAGAGCAGCGTCCATGCCCGTGAGGCCTCCAGACAGGTGTGGGCGAGGCCAGCTGCCTCCCTGCCACCATGTCGTCAGACTGCCTCTGTTTCCCCTTCCTTCCCTTCATCCGATAGTAGGAGCCCCTGAAGAGCCGGATGTGGGGGGTGGGAGTGGGGGACAGATTCCATTCTCTCAAGACAGACCTAGGGCAGAAGTCGAAGGTGCACACTCCAAAGGGGTCTCCAGAAGACAGAAGGGAGGAGGGAGCCTGGCGGGAAGGGACCGCTGGGTCCAATGCTCTGACACAGTCTGTGTCCCTTCACGGGGGAAGCTGAGCGGCCCTCGGCATGCAGCCCTGGCCTGGCCCCAGGTGTGCGGTGTGGGCAGCAGGGCCCACCCCATGTCCCTGGGTCCACGCTGTGGGCTTCCTCTCTGGACAGGTGACTTCAGAGTTTACCGAGAGGCCCTTGGACAGGTGAGCCTTTGAAAGAATCTGCACTCTTCTGCTGACTCCTCCAGCTGCCCAGTGAGTGTGTGGCTGGCGGGTGCTGAGTGGGCAGGAGCGGCGCTCCCAGGGGCCTGAGGCTAGACTCAGACACAGCTCCGCGCTCATCCCACGCAGGGGAGAGGGCAGATCAGAGCGTGAGGGGCAGGGAGACGGAGCCCCGCTCCTCAGGGCGCGCTCCCACAGCCCTTCATCCGATGCTACCCCACTGTCCCCTCAGTCACTCTGGGCTCGACTGCAGGAGAAAGCAGTGAGCCGGCACTCCTCTCTGTACACCCAAACCACCGTGTCTTTAAGACGCCAGAGAAAGGACCCCTGTGAGCGCCCCCCAGCGTCACAGGGTGTGCAGGACTCTGCGTCTAGGGGAGCTTCGCGGGGATGGTCAGACAGCCAAGGGAGAGCTGCAGAGGAAACAGTGACAGGATCTGATGGAGTTACAAGGGAACCCAAATGGAGATGACTGAGACACACAGCGCGGGTCCAGCAGGCTGCCAGATTGGACAGTGCAGTGAGGAGGAGGAGGAAAGCGACTCGGAACTGGAGGAAGGAGGATGACCAGGGCCGCCCCAGGCCCAGGCCTGCATTCCTGCCCGCCCTGCCCGCGGCCCAGCCCAAGGGAGGTGTGCAGGTTCCACACAGGCATCTGAGCACGTCATCAGCAGGCGCACAGTGGGTGCTTCCTGTCACCTCCCAGTCGGATTCACCGCCAAAGGACCGGTCCACGACCCAGCCACTGAGTGCCTGCTGCTCAGTGCCAGGCTGCTCAGTGCCACAGCTGCTCAGTGCCAGGCTGCCCAGTGCCAGGCTGCTCAGTGCCTGCTGCTCAGTGCCACGGCTGTTCAATGCCACGACTGCTCAGTGCCACGGCTGCTCAGTGCCACGGCTGCTCAGTGCCAGGCTGCTCAGTGCCACGGCTGCTCAGTGCCAGGCTGCTCAGTGCCAGGCTGCGCCGCACCTGTGTTTTGCTGAACGTCCTCGGCGGAGTGTCCTTGTGAGCCCTGGGGGGACGGCGTGCTTCTCGCTCCATCCCATGCTTATCCACCCCACGCTTAACCGTTCAAAACTAAGGAAGGACAATTAGTGTCAATGGGTTAACACTTGGGTTGCGGGAAACGAGTTAAGTCGGCTCGCGTGAATTGCTCGTACTCCGCGGGAGCCGTCTTAAACTCGGTTCATATAGATTTGCGGTGGAGTGCGGGAAACGTGTAAACTCGGGCCGATTGTAACTGCGTATTACCAAATATTTCATTTCAATCGAACCCATACTTCAAAAGATATAGGCATTTTAACGCGCCATCTTATATTTTGGCGGGAAATTCACCCGCAACCCAAGTTTAAAACAAGTGCCGTTTGAGCATTTCAAAAAGACCCGAACACCTAGGATTCAGCAAACGGGGAGTAACTAAAAGAAATAAACCAGCTGCCAGGGTGACGTGTTCATGAGTAGACACGAAGGAAACCCCTTTCCCAAAGGGCACCCCAGGTCCGAGAGCCTGCCGGCCCGCACGCGCCAGCTGTGGGCCTGGGTTAGATTAGGGAGGCAGGGTGTGAACGCTGGGCTGGGGAGGACGGAAGACTGGAAGATCGTTTTCTCCCCTGGAGACCAGCCTGATCGGAACAAACTGAGGACAAAGCAGGCGGGACCTTCCCATCCTTGGGAGCAAACCTGCTCCCCGCAGGAAGGGGCGGGGCAGCGACACAGTCCTGCCGCACAGGACCCCCAAGTCACTGCCCATCAGAGCCCTTTACTGGTACTGCCTCCGAATGAGCCAGAGGTGGAGCCCCGACTGGAGGGCAGTGAGCTGCCGCTGGGGGCCTGCAAGGCGTGGGGCTCAAGCGGCTAACTGGCCGGGCTGGTGTCCCCTGTCCCCGGCTCCTCGCTGTTTGCCTCCTCCAGGCTGCTCTGCTGCCCCGACACTCGAAGTGGACACAGTGGAACACCTCATTTCCTGTGTTGTGTGTTCCAACCATTTCGATGAAGGAGGCAGGCTGTCTTTCAAAAGTGACCGGCTGCCCTGACTTGCAGGAGACTTCAGTTCTGTCGGCCACCATGGTCCACTGCGACGGTGGTGGAAACCTTAATGTAGTAGCTGTAGCTTCCATCATCACATCCCAAAGTAACAGCCGTATTGACCCAGTCATGTACGGCTGTGCCAGCTGAACCACAGGGGCCCCGCTTCCTAGCTGATGGCATGTGTAGCCAGAATCCCAGTCATATTTCTTGCTGTCCCCGTTCAGCAAGGCATTTCGGCTCCGACTGACTCCTTCAGTCACACTGGCACAATCAGCAATCGTTGCGACATTCTCCCTGGGAACTATCAGGCCCTTCTCAAGAGTGAAGGTTTGGTTTGTAAACATACATTCAAAAGCCACAACGTGAGAAATCTTGTTCACTGTGTTGTGAGTCCCAACTATTCGGATATATCCGTGGCTGAAGTGCAGGTGGAGGTGCGGACTTGTGGAGTCTGGGAGAGGCTGGGGAGCGGAGCAGGTCGGGGAGAGGTGGCCGGGAGTCTGGCCAAACATCATTTTTTTAATGTTGTGCTCCAGGTGATTCAAAATTGAGGCCAATGTTTAGCGGAAGGGCTCTCTGCCCCAGTTTATTTGTGAAGAGCTGGCTTTGGTCCAGGGGAGGTAACTGGGTGCTCTGTTTGGTTTGAGAGGAGCAGAACAGTCCGCATTGTCATTGCAGTGTCAGAATTTGTGCATGTGTTGAAGGGTAGAGCGCAGGAAAGAAAGTAGAGAAAAAACTCAGTTTGGTCTTCATGTAGGATCTCATTGTTTCTGAATCTCTCCTGTGACAAAGGACAAGGGAGTGTGACATTTTTCATCATTTCAAGTTCCTTCTGCCTGTGAGTGTGGTGGAAGCAGAGGAAGAGGCTGTGCTTAGGCCTTTGAAAGCATATCCTCAAGACGCAGATGTGATTCCGCAACATAAGACGCCTGAGGAAACCACCCAGAGCAGGAGGAGGAAGAGGACAACATGGCTGCTTCTCAGGTAAATGCCCTGTCTTGGGTCAGTTCTGTGTTTGCATTTCTTTCTAAAGTTCTTGGGTTTAGAAGCTGCAAACCTTTACTTCTCTACTTTGATGGTCCTTCCTAGTGAGGTGGTTTTCAAGTACTTACTTAGTTTTTCTTATGATTGTCTGTTACCTCTTTAAAATGCTACTGGCATTTGAAATTTTTCGGTTTCCCAAGATATAAATCAAGAGGAACCTTCAGAGAAACTTCTGGGTAAATTTTATTAGGCTTATGCTGAGCATAAAGAACAACACACCGAAGACTGGAAGGTCCTCTGAACCAACTCAAGGGTGGCTCTGATTGGCTGCTTTAATAAGCTTGGGACAAAGTGCGCCTTTTGAAAAAGGCCTGTTGGTGGAAATTTCCGTTTCAGGGTGGAGTGATTTCCTTTTACAACTGGGTTGCCTGGTTGTTAGCGCCTGTGCTGTGGGGGAAATAATGATGGTGTAGTTCATTGGAGCCACCCCAGGAAGGTCCTTCAACTGCTCATGTGCATCAGCAGTTTCGACATCTATAACGATGCAGGCCTTTAGGAAGGAGATATTGTCAGCTACCTCTGGGATTTTGAATGGGGGTTGAGGTGTGGTGACATTTCTATACTGTCTCAAGAATATTTTTCTCTTATTTACTTATTTAAATTGTTATTTTTAAAAAATATATTTTTATTGATTTCAGAGAGAAAGGGAGAGGGGGAGAGAGAGAGAGATAGAAACATCAATAATGAGATAAATCATTGGCTATCTCCTGCACGCCCCCTACTGGTGATTGAGCCCGCAACCCGGGCATGTGCCTTTGACTGGAATCGAACCCAGGACCCTTCAGTCCACAGGCTGACGCTCTATTCATTGAGCCAAACCAGCCAGGGCTATTTTTCTCTTTTTTAAAAAATATATTTTTATTGATTTCAGAGAAGGAGAGAAACATCAATGATGAGTGAGAATCATTGATTGGCTGCCTACTGCATGCCCAACACTGAGGATTGAGCCCACAACCGAGGCATGTGCCCTGACTGGGAATCGAACTATGATCTCCTGGCTCATAGGCTGAAGTTCAAATCTGCATTTGTTTCCATCTCCACTTGATTGTTGTACATATTAAAATTTTAGAAGTACTGTTTAGTTTTCACTGAGAATGAATTCTCAACCTAAGAAATATATATACTTGATCCTCTATGATTCAAATATAGCACTCAAAAATGGATATGCCTGTGTTGGTGCCTTTATTTTTAAAATTTATCTTCCAGAAAAGTAAAGCTTCTACAGTGGTTTTGTGGATCATATGTCATCCTCCTTTCTCAAAATACTTGAGAGAATGTTAGTGTCAAAATGATCTTATTGGATAATTCAGGATACTTTTAGGTCAAAACTGGTTCCATTAACTCTGTTTTCATATTGGGTCACATGATGAGCTCTACCCATGGCCACTTGAGTAATTTTTTTTTTTTAAATTTCAGGGACAGTTGACCTTCAGTGATGTGGCCATAGAATTCTCTCAGGAGGAGTGGGCGTGCCTGGACCCAGCTCAGCGGAAACTGTACATGGACGTGATGTTGCAGAACTACAGGAACCTGGTATTCCTGGGTGAGGACCACTTCCTTCCAGAATTTCTCCTCCACCCGCAGGGTTTTGTTTTCTTCATTAGTACAGTGTCTGCTTGTAGCTTCTGCTTTTTATGATAGAATTTCAGATCTGTGTTCTCAAGGAAAGAAATTGGTGTTTTGCTATTGTACTTGCAAGTGGAAATCGGGATTGGAAAACTTTAAATGTAGTCTCTGGTATGGTAAAGGTGCTGTCAAAAAATAATATTTGGGGGGATAATTTTCTAGAATACTCTGGTATTCTACAATGTCCTATCCTGTCACTTCTTGAGCACAGGGACCAGATTGGAAATTGAAGAATCTCCATTAAAACTCATGTTCCTTTTGTCTCATAAACAGGTCTTACTGTGTCTAAGCCAGACCTCACTTTTTTGGAGCAAATGGAGGAGACCTGGGAGTTGGAGGAAGAAAAGACTGTAGTCATCCACCCAGGTAGGTGGGAATGAAGGAAGCAGCTGACCCAGGTGGGAGGCCAAAGGTCAGAGGAAATCAGACCTTAAACTATGGTCTGGAAAGATCTGTTGTAAGGGAAATGATTTTTTAGAGGATGAGGTTTATTTCTGTTTCTGTGTTAGAGGGACAGATCTTCTCCAACACTTAGATGACTGTCATCTAAGGATTCTCCTTCTGCTCCTTGATCTTCCATCACATTTGCAGTCCGCTTCAAGCAGAATAATTTCCTTGTAAAGTATTCTTTATTTCAATTAGTGTGAGGGTGGTATGACCTGACTGCTTTTGCATTTTGTTGGGGAATGTGGGAAACTTTGTGAATCTTGCTGAGGAATTCTATGTTAAACCAGTTTTTAAGTCTGTTTTCTGCCTCATGTAAGTAGTTTGTGAGAGAAGTGGTTGAGATACTAGAATTTGGTTCCCACATCCCAGGAACACTGGGAATAGGTGTCCAAGTTGTCTTATTCTTCCTTCTTCATGATCAAGTCTGTTGCTGATGTTTCTATTTAAATTCAGATACTGTATTCTTCAGTTCCCAATCTCTGTTTGGTTCTCTTTTATATTTTTAGATGCATTTTTAGTTTTGTCATGCATAGGTTTGGTGGTAATACTTAGTTTTCTATGTTTTTTGCTCTATTTTCCAATTGAGCCCCTTTAAGATGGTTATTTTGAATTCTTTGTCAGGTAATTAATAGATCTTCATTAACATAGGGCTGACTTATGGAGACTTACTTTGTTCCTCTGGTTGGACTATGTTTTTCTGTTTCTTTGTATGCCTTGTGATCTTTTGTTGCTATTTAAGGTCATGAGAAGCAGATGCCATCCATTTCTTTATGAACTTGCTTGGTATAGGAGAACACAAAGAACAATGAGTTGTGGTAGATTTTTAATGGCCTGTCAAACCTATTCTGGAAAATGTAATCAGTGTGTGTGTGTGTGTGTGTGTGTGTGTGTGTGTGTGTGATTTTTTCAAATACAGGTGGCATACTGCATATTAGTTTCAGGTGTCCACCCCAGTGTTTATATAACTTAAGTGATCATCCTAATAAATGCCATACCCATCTGACAACATGCATAATTATTAGAATATTATTGACTATATTCCATGTGCTACACTTTATATCCCCATGACTATTCTATTACTACCAATTTGTACTTCTTAATTCCTTTATTTTTATCATCCAATCCCAAACCAGCTTCCCTACTTTCAACCATCACAATGTTATCTGTATGTATGAGTCTCTTTCTGTTCTGCTTTCTTGTTTATTTTGGCATCCACATGATGTGAATGTTGATATACTTGAAGTTGTCCCAGAGGTACCTTATACTATCATAATTTTTTTGGATGCTTTTTTCTTTATGCTGTTTTGATTGGATGTTTTTTGCTTCCTTATATTCCAAATCGCTGTTTTGATTATTGGTTTCATCTTCTGTACTATTGATTTCCTTGTAAATTTTTCTTCATTTTAATTAGTATGTGCTTCATTTCTTTTTTCTTATTTTTTAAAATATATATTTTATTGATTTTTTACAGATAGGAAGGGAGAGGGATAGAGAGTTTGAAACATCGATGAGAGAGAAACATCGATCAGCTGCCTCTTGCACACCCCCTCCTGGGGTTGTGCCCGCAACCAAGGTACATGCCCTTGACCGGAATCGAACCCGGGACCCCTCAGTCCGCAGGCCGATGCTCTATCCACTGAGCCAAACCAGTTAGGGCTGTGCTTCATTTCTGAGTGGTTCTTTTTTTTTTGGTTTCCATGTTCTTTTTTTTTTTTTTTTTTTTAAAGCTTTGGAAGTTCTGTGTTCATCTACTCTTCCCCTAAGTTCATTGAGCATTCCCCTAAGTTTTGAACTCTGCATCTAGTAGATTGCTTGTTTCGGTTTTGTTTAATATTTTTCTGCAGTTTTGTTCTGTTCTTTCATTTTGGACATGTTTTGTCTCCTCATTTTGGAAAGATCTCTGTTTGTTTCCATGTATTAGGTTGAGCTGCTACATCTCTCAGGCTTGGAAGAGTGGCCTAATGTAGTAGATGTCTAGTAGCATCCAGTGGCATAGCCTCCTGTTTACCTGAGCTGAGCATTCCAGGTGCGCCCCACCGTATGGGCTATGTATACTCTCCTGTTGTAGTTGAGCCTTGATTGCTGTTGGAATTTCAATGGGAGGGATTTAGGCCAAGGCTCATCAGTTGAAAAAACTTGCTTTGACCATTGTGGAGGATTAGCTGTGCAGGGCTCACCTGGTGGAGCAGGACTGACTTCATTGTGGTCTGGTGCCTGCTGAGTCTGCCCCTTGAGCTTATTGCCTGTGGAGGTGGTTTGGTTGGTGCTTCGACCTGCTCTGAAGGTGTCCGCCAGGTGTGCTGGCTTGGGGCCTCCATGAAGTGCAGGGCAAAGTCAACCACAAACAGTGCCTGTGTTCTACCTGGGATCACCTGGCATGATCTACAAAGGGATCTGCATATGTCTGTTCATTATGCTGAGGTTGGACTTTCTAAGGCAGGACCAAGCTATGAACCAAGGCCAGCTGCCACTATTGCCGAGCCTGGGAACACTTCGCGAGAGGTATGGCACACACTGAAGCCAGATGCTGCTTGAGTGTATGCCAGTCTGTTTATATTGAAAAGCCAGTTAAAACAGCTTGGGTGGGCCTGCAAGTTGATGGTGTGGGGTCTCAGGAAATCTCCAGGGTGGGACAAGCAGTGTGAGCCAGGTAGATGGAGTTTTAGATATGGCACCTGCCTACTTGCTCTGTGGGGAAAGGACTCAGAAAAGGAACAGTGGCTTCTACCAAAACTTCTGTCTGGGAGAAAGCTTCTTCAGCTCTCATCTTAATGCCAGAGACTTCAGTTCCTCCCTGTATATCCCTGGCTGATTTCGAATTGCTTCTTCAGCACTGGGACTCAGAGGGAGTGAGTCTGAGTATGTCCATTTGCGGGCCCTTTAAGAGGAACTGCCTTGGATGCCAGCAGCTATCCTTCATACTCAGCCACAATCCCCACTGGTTTTATAGCCAGAATTAATGGGGACATCTATTCCCAACCCTGGAAACCTGGGCTGGTGGGCCTAGTATGGGGCTGGGTCCCCTAGCTCCTCAGAGTTGACCTGTGCAGCTGAAATGTCCCTCACGATTTTTCTCTGCCCTGTGGGACCAGTCCATTTAACATCTTTGCACCTCCTATCAGTCTCAATGAGGCTTCTTCTTTGTAACCTTAATTGTAGGACTTCTGTTCAACTAGGTGTCAGGTGGTTCTGAATGATGGTTTTTCTGTAGTTCCATACTGGAGAGAAGCCTTAGTTGTATTTTTGACATGGTTGTGGGAGAATGCCGGTACCACCATCTTGACCTGAAGGTTGTATGTGTGTTTTATGTAATTTCGCAATTATATATAGAGCTCATGATGTCTTCCTATCCCTGATGGATGTCTTCAGCACTGTCGTCCCTCTAGTGCCTGAACACTTACTTTTTTTTTCTTCACAGCTGCCACAAATGCATTCACAGTGTATTGCCATTTCCTTAGCAATCTGTATCATTCAAAATAGAAACAAGTCTTTCAGGTCGCAAAAAACCAACAACAACAACAAAAGACCATGAGACTCACAGTACACTCATTTCTCTTCTGAGAAGAAACTAAGAATTTGGAGTCATTTTGTAGTGTGCCAGGGAGGGTGAGCAAGTGTAAGCAACTTTTCTTCTCTCTTTGATATGATATTTTTGTTTTGTGCTTTCTGGGGGCTGGAGTGGTCTTGAGCTGGCTTCTGAAGTACTCTAGAAGGCAAGTGGTTCAGTAATTATTGGTACCTTAACGTCTCCATAGAGGAAGAATGTTTTGCTGCTTCCTATTCTGCCATCTGAAATCTTTTCTGTACATTAGAATTTAAAGAATATTTACCTGAGTGTAGTGTTTGATAATTAATTTGGTATATTTCAGCTATGTCTTCTCAAGCCACCCAGGACTTGTTGCCAAAGTCAGGCATAGAAGATTCATTCCACGAAATGTTCCAGGTAAGATACCGAAGGTGTGGCATTGGGAATTTACACTTAATGAAAGTTTTGTAATGGGCAGGGGAATATGAAGAGAAAAAAGGATGTTATGAGGGATATAAGTAAATGGAGCAATTACCCATATGAAAATCTTGTTGGCAAAAGACTTTTTAGATATAAAACATATTAAAATTTTCTACTTTAAGTCACTTATATTGGCACAACAATGTGTTTCTGAACGTAAAGTCCAAAGATATTTTTTAAAAAGTACATATTTGTACATATTCTCTGAAATTAAATTTGTAATATCAGAGAAGTAAGCTAGTCTACTGTGCAGATAACCCATTGGATGATTTAATGTAGGGTTTGATTACGTAAAATATTTCTAAAAAATCAGATTGAAAAAATGAAGATAGAAATTATAAGTATGAATTTGTAAATCCTTAACCAAGTTTGCATTATTCTTTCACAGATACATATTCTTTCTTATTCCAGAGTCTTTAATTTTTATGAGTCTATTAGGGTTTATATTCAACCATCATGGTTCAGTAGATAGCAGAGTAGGTAACTGGAAACAGCTTTGCATGTGCAATGTTAAATGCCATCACTAAAGGCCTTTCTGTCTTCAATGATTACCAGAGTATGCATAATGAAGAGAGAAGTCTCCAGTGCGATGAATCTTGGAAAAACATTAAACAAGAGTCAAATTCTGATAACCATCAGACAACTCAGCTTCCACAGGGAAATGATAAGTGTCCGAATGTCTTTGATAAAAGCTCAAATATTGTGATACCTCAGGATATTCGTAGTGTAGAGATGACAGACAAATGTAACGAGTATGCCAACTCTTTCGATCAGTCGTTAAATCTTACTGAACTTAAAAATACTGATATTGGGGAGGCGCCTTTCAGGTGTAATCAGTGTGTGAGAGTCCTTAGTCAATTATCCAATGTATATATGCATAAGAAAATCCGTGCTAGAGAGAAGCCTTACAAATGTAAAGAATGTGATAAAGTTTTTAAGTTGCATTCCCATGTTATTGAACAGCAGACACTTCCTACTGGAGAGAAGCTTTATAAATGCAGAGATTGTGGCAAAACCTTTAACAAGTGCTTAAAACTTAATGAATATCAGAGGCTGCATCCTGGAGAGAAGCCTTATAAATGTAGAGAATGTGGCAAAGCCTACAAGTGGTATTCGAGCCTTACCAGTCATCAGAGAATTCATTCTGGAGAGAAGCCTTATAAATGTAGAGTATGTGGCAAAACCTTTAACGTGTTTTCAAGCCTGATTCGACATCAGAGTATTCATACTGGAGATAAGCCTTATAAATGTAGAGAATGTGGCAAAGCCTTTAACTGGTATTCAAGCCTTACTCGACATCAGAAAATTCATACTGGAGAGAAACCTTATGAATGTAAAGAATGTGGCAAAGCCTTTAACCGGTGTTCAGACCTGACTACTCATCAGAGACTTCATACTGGAGAGAAGCCTTATAAATGTGGAGAATGTGACAAAGCCTTTATCCGGAGTTCAAGCCTTACCCTTCATCAGAGAATTCATACTGGAGAGAAGCCTTATAAATGTAGAGAATGTGGCAAAGCCTTTACCAGGTGCTCAAAACTTACTGAACATCAGAGAATTCATTCTGTAGGGAGGCCTTATAAGTGTAGAGAATGTGGCAGAACTTTTAATGATTGTACAAGGCTTATGAAACATGAGAGAAACCATACTAGAGATAAGGCTTATACATGTGAAGAATGTGGCAAATCCTTTAACTGGTATTCAAGCCTGACTCGACATCAGAGAACTCACACGGGGGAGAAGCCTTATAAATGCAGAGAATGTGACAAAGCCTTTTACCGGTGTTCAGACCTAACCAACCATCATAGAATTCATACTGGAGAGAAGCCTTATAAATGTGGAGAATGTGGCAAAGCCTTTAACTGGTATTCCAGCTTTACTCAACATCAGAGAATTCATCTGGAAAGAAGTTTTATAAATGTAGAGAATGTGCCAAGGCCTTTACCCAGTGCTCAGAACTTACTTAACTTCAGAGATTTCACACTGGAGGAAGGCCTTATAAATGTAGAGAATGTAGCAGACCCTTTAAGCACTGTTCAACTCTTACCAGATATCAGAGGTCTCTTACTAGAGAGAAACCTTATAAATGTTGAGAATGTGGCAGATCCTTTACCCTCTGCTTTAACCTTACCAAACATATGAGAATGCATACCTGAGAAAAGCTTTACAAATGTAAAGAGTGTGACAAAGCCTTTAACCTCTGCTATAGCTTTACTCAGTATTGGGGAATCCAAACTGGATAGAAGCAATGCAAATGTAAATAATGTGGGAAAACCTTTAGCTGTTGCCCAAATCTCACTAAGTATATAGAATTCAGACCAGAGGGAAGTGTAGAGAACGTGGAAAAGCCTTTCCCCCAGTGTTGGAACCTTAGTCCATATCACATAAATCATGCCAGACTGAAACAATACAAATAAAAAGAATGTGGCAAAATCTTTAACCATTAAACAAACCTCACTGAACTTCAGAGAGTTCATAGTGGAGAGAAATCATGCAAATGTCAAAAATGCAGCAATGCCTGTATTTAGCATTTATATTAATTGATAAATGAGAATTTATACTGGAGAGAAACTTAAAAATTTAAAGAATATGGCAAACCCTTTTGCAGGACCTACAGCCTTTCTCAATATCAGAGAATGCATACTGGAGATAAATTCTATATTTGTTATAAATGAAGAAAGATTTTTGTCCAAAATACACACTTCAGAAAACCCCACAGAATTTACCCTTTAAAGTGACTTTAAAGATCTAGAAAATCTAGCAAAGTAGCTAATCAAAATTAAATCTAAAATATTAGAAAATTCACAGTAGAAAGTAATGTCAACACTTTCAAATATGAGTAAATCCGAATACTTATTTTAGAGAACCCAGTAAATAAAGTTATGTGGCTTTTTAGTAGGAATCAATATACCAAGGGTATGGATGTTTGAATAGATGTAATTGCTTACACTGTATCCTTTTTTAAAAGTTATTATTATGACAGTATTTGTGATTTTTTTGAAACAAAAGTATTATTGGCTTAAAATCTTAATTCATTTCATAATTCTATAAATGATTGTAATGTGTATTTTGACTAGTGGTAATATAGTGGGTTTGTAATGCTATGTTTAGACTATGTGTGGACTTAATATATTCTCATTGATAAAATGAATGAACATAAGTGTATTAATAGTGATGTGTAATGAATGAGGTGTTAACATGCCTTGAATGTTAATGTTTCCCACCTCATTCACCGTTGTGGGTAACAATTTGTAATGCACTGGAATGATATTGCTAGAAGTCCTTTACCCAGGGACCTTTAACCTTATATAGTACCTACAGGGACATTATGATGGTTGCAGTAAAGATCTAGTGGAAGTATTTGTAAGAGTTTAGCTAAAATACTTTATAATGTTTCTGCATTGGCATTTGTCTTGTGTAGCTAAGGAGCCTTGACTTGAACTCCATTCTCCCTCCAGTGCACACATTAGACACCAACTTACAGTGTCACAATTAAATGTGTAAGGTTTTGATATGACTTCTCAAGAAGCCCTTGAGCACTATAGAGTGTTGTGTACCTCAGGGTCTTTATTTTGTATGCCGTATATATAAGATTGCTGAAGAGTTTACCAAAACCTTGCTGATTTTCCTTTGAATATAACAATCCGGACCTCAATTGAGAACCCCAGGGCACTCCACATGGTGTTCCTAACAAAGGCATGCACTCTGGGTCCTGCCTCCCTCTGCCTGCATCCTGTCTTGGCGTCCCTGTGTAGCCCCCTGCAGGCGTATTGTGTATTTCCTCCAGGCCTATGAGTTATAAACTGGTTTTTGCCAGTTTACCTTGGGGTCTTCTGAGTTACTGCTGGTTACCATTCAGTACCAGTGAGCTTTGCTTAACAAATGCTAATTTAACAAACCTAAAAAAGTATGATTAGAAGCCCTATTTTTGGAATTCTGCATCATGGTTACATTTTAGCCTATATATATTTTTCACACTTCCTTTTTCTGAGCCTCTATAACAGATTTGCATGGTTTTGATATGTACTGCATGTAATATGTAAGTATAGTAACAAAGATGTGATTTAGGAGTAAGAGGATTAATGAGGAAGAAGTGGGTGTGTATGTGTGTACACATATCTTTAGAAAAAAAGGATCTAAATTAGTAATTTAAAAATATTTGTTGATTTACTAGCAAGCTAGAGATCTTACAGGTTTATAATGTGAATCATCTTCTATACATTACAGTGAATTTCTCCCAAATCTGATGATTCTTGGTCTGAGAATCTCCCACTGCAGTTCTGTCTGTTTACATTTCTGTGTCTCATGTAAGATCTAACGTATGTTTTCCTTGTTCCATAGTGGATGAAATGTTGCTTATATGTCGTGCTTGGAGATTTTAAGTATGGCTTTCATTGAATTCAATGGTGTACAGAAATATCCTGAAAATGGTAATAATTGGATAATGAGCAAATGAAGTCGTAGTTTGTTTAATACACATTATTTCATTCTTTCTATTAAAGAGAAACTATGTAAGTGGACATTCCTTTGGTTATTGTTTTTTACTTATTATGTCACCAAAGTTATTCACTCTTTTCTGCCAGTTTTTTTTAAAATACATATATATATATATATGTATTATTGATTTTTTACAGAGAGGAAGGGAGAGGGATAGAGAGTTTGAAACATCGATGAGAGAGAAACATCGATCAGCTGCCTCTTGCACACCCCCTCCTGGGGTTGTGCCCGCAACCAAGGTACATGCCCTTGACCGGAATCGAACCTGGGACCCTTCAGTCCGCAGGCCGACGCTCTATCCACTGAGCCAAACCGGTTAGGGCCTTCCAGTTTGTTTAGTTGAAAACTTGGTAATGTCCCAAATCATGGTATTGTTTTGATAGTTATATGAAGGGAATAAGCACTTAGGACACTACTTGGTGTGTAAAGATACTCCATAATTAGGAGGAAAATATTCCAGTGGGAGTGATGTAGTTTTAAGTAAATGGAAAATATTCAGTATGAAAAATTGATATGAATTAAACATGTGGAGGGGATACCTGTTTCCAGGCTGCAAAACTGACTCTAAAATTATTAAAATAAATTGTGTTTCTTTCATTTCTTAATTATCTCCAGTTCCTTTATTTCCTTTTATTCTCAGTTACATGGACATCAGAGCCATTGTCCTTTGAAGTGCTATGGCTATACCATCTCAATACTCTCCCCATCCCACATCGTCCTTGCTGAGCATTGTAGGTACTGATCAGTAGTTTAGAATTTATATAGTGGTGTGAGAAGCATCAGAATGTGTTGAAAAATTTGGATTATATGTTTTATGAAAAAGAGAGCTCACAACTCACAATTTCATGATGAAACCTTTCTTTCTGAATGTGAATACTGAATACGGGAAAACATCAGAGTAGCATGTGTGTATTTGAAAATGGGAATGATCTTCCTGGTTTCAATATTTGTTAGAATCCTGAAGAATTTTTATTTACTGAAACATCATTATCATCTCCTTTACTGCAGTGGAACCCAGACAAATTCATCTGAATATAGCCAACCGTTGATCATTCTTTTTAAAAAAATATATGATTTTATTGATTTTTAGAGAGGGAGAGAGAGAGAGAGACAGAAATGAAAGAGAAATATTGATCAGCTGCTCCTTCACACCCTACACTGGGGATCGAGCCCACAACCTGGGCATGCTCCCTGACCAGATATCGAACCCGTGATATGCTCAACCAACTGAGCCATACTAACTGGGCTGTTGATCATTCTTTCTAAGCATTCCAGAAACCATGGTAGCTTTTGATTTGAAATATTTTCTTCATGATTTTGGGTGCAAACTTATTATGTATGTTCATAGCATGGCCATAATTGTGTCTGTTTGCACATATGCCCATTGAGTATCTTCCAGTCCACCACCATGGGCCCAGGATTTCTAGCTGGGCAGAGCTTATAGTAAAAACCCAGTATCCTGTACTGGATCTTGCACGTGCTGGTTAATATGAGAGTTTATGTGCATATGTTGGCTCAGAAGAACAACACAAATATCACATAAAGTATAGATACTGGATATTGTCCTGTACTTCCTGACAGGCTATATGCTTACTGTATGCAGCATTCATGTCTACTACTGAAGTTTTGTGTTGAGAACTTACTATCTGGGGAGTTGTTCCACCATTTTTATTCTGTATAGCCCAAAGCACAGGGCTGAACACATTCATAGGAACAGTATCTTAGCTAGATGGGTGTTGCTCTGTTTTCTGGTATAAAGGTGAATTCTGAGGAGGTCTAGTAATACAAATGACAGATAAAATCAATTTTTTCTATTCAGCTAGTCATTGCAAAAACAATGAAGCATTCATGGTGCTTACTGTGCAGGAACTTACAGTCTAGAGCAAATGACTAAATGGTTGAATTCAGGATGTGGGGTCAGTGCCAGGAAGAGGTGGTCCCCTGGAGTCTGGCTTATTTTTGGTCAATTTCCTTTTCCTATTATGGGAGATCTGATGTCACTTTTTGAAAGGCTATCAACAGGAAGAAGAGGTGTGTTTATTTTTAGTAGTAGTATTCATATTTCTATTTCTTTTATATAGTTAAATACAAAATAGTTTCAAATACAATAGTCTCAAAAACCCCTGTGTATTCATGAAATTGTATGTTATGCTTTAAAATACACTATTAGTGCCACACTGGCATGGCTCAGTGGTTGTGCATCGACCTAAGAACCCAAAAGTTCACGGTTCGATTTCTGGTCTGGGCACATGCCTGGGTTGTGGGCTTGATCCCCAGTGTGGGGTGTGTAGAAGGCAGCCAATCAATGATTCTCTCTCATCAATGATGTTTCTGTCTCTCTCTCCCTCTTCCTTTCTCTCTGAAATCAATAAAAAAAATTTTAAAAATGTTAATACACTATTAGGTTGAACAGAATAAAATAATACAAACCATAAAAGTTAAGTTTTTTGTGTGCAGGCCTAGGAAAGCCAAAGCTGAAAATAAGAAGCAAGAAGGGAAGTGGAGGACCCACTGTCTGCCTCACAGGTGCCCATAGCCATCCCTTCTGGGTTTTGTCCAGGTCCACAGGCATGTGGGAAGAGAAACTAAAAAAATCAATCCCATTTACCATTGCAAAAAATAAATAAATAAATAAATAAATAAATAAATAAATAAATAAATAAAGTATCTAGGAATGATCTTAACCAAGGAGTTAAAAAGCCTCTACTTGGAAAACTATAGGACATTGGAAAAAGAAATTGAGGAAGATACAAACAAGTGGAAGCATATACTGTTTCATGGATTTTAAGAGTTAACATCATTAAAATGTCCATACTACCCAAAAGTAATTCCTAGATTCAACATAATATGTATTAAAATACAAATGGCAGAGTTCACAGAACTGGAACAAATTCCAAAAATTCATAGCATATGGAACCAAAGAAGACTCCATATAGCCTTAGCTATCTTGAGAAAATAGAACACAGTTAGAGGGATCACCACATGGGATATCGAACTATACTACAAAGCCATTGTCATAAAAAAGCCTGGTACTGGCAGAAGAACAGGCATATACAGTAATGAAAAAGAACAGACACCCCAAAAAATAACCACACCATATAGTTAATTTGACTAATGGGGTGAGAGCATACAGGGAGTAGAGACAGTCTCTTCAATAAATGGTTTTGGGAAAATTGGGTGGTACATGCAAAAAAATGCAATGACCATCAAATTATATCATACACAAGAATAAACTGAAAATGAATAAAATATTTTAATGTAAGCCACACAACCAGAAAAGTCCTAAAAGAGAACAGAGGCCATAATATCTCAGACCTCTCACCAAGCAGTATTTTTTTTTAAATGTATTTTATTGATTTTTTTTTACAGAGAGGAAGGGAGAGAGATAGAGAGTTAGAAACATCGATGAGAGAGAAACATCGATCAGCTGCCTCCTGCACACCTCCCACTGGGGATGTGCCCGCAACCCAGGTACATGCCCCCGACCGGAATCGAACCCGGGACCCTTCAGTCCGCAGGCAGACGCTCTATCCACTGAGCCAAACCAGTTCTGGCACCAAGCAGTATTTTTGCTGATACATCTCTTAGGTTAGGGAAACAAAGGAAAAATATATGAATGGGACTATATCAAACTAAAAAGCTTCTGCACAGCAAAATAAACCATTAGTGTGTGAAAAGGGAACCCACTGTAGGGGAGAGCATATTCTTCAATGATACATCTGGAAAGGGGTTAATTTCCAAAACATATAAAGAACTTACACAACTCAACACCATGAAGACAACCCAAATAAAAATTTGAGCAAAGGTCCTGGATAGACACTTCTTCAAAGAGAACATGCAGATGACCAATGGACATAGGAAAAAAATGATTAACATCAGTAATCTTCAGAGAAATGCAAATTAAAACAACAATTAGGTATCACCTCTCACCTGCCAGAATTGCTATGCAACAATAAATCAACAAACAAGTGCTGATGAGGATGTGGAGAAAAAGGAAACCTAGTTCACTGCTGGTGGGAATGCAGACTGGTGCAGCCACTGTGGAAAACAGTATGGAGTTTTCTTAAATAATTAAAAATGGAACTGCCTTATCACCCAGCCATCCCACTTATGGGAATATACCCTTAGAATCTTAAAACACCATCAGAAAGAATATTTGCACCTCTGTGTTCATAGCAGCATTATTTCCAATAGCTAAGATCTAGAAACAGCCCAAGTGCCCATCATTAGATGAGTGGGTAAAAAATCCTGCGGTACATTTATACCATGGAATACTATGCAGCAGTAAAAAATAAGGCTCTCTTACCTTTTGGGACAGCATGGAGGAATCTGGAGGTTATTATGCTAAGCGAAATTAGGCAGTCAGAGAGTGACAAATATAACATGATCTCACTCATGTGCAATCTACTGAACAAAATAAGTCTTGGAGACATGGCTACATGAAACACAGACTGATGGATGGCAGATGGGAGGGTGTTAGGTGGGATGAGATTAATCAATGAGCATATATGAATAGTCCATAGACACGGAAAATAATGTATTGAAGGCCTGGAGTTGGGCAGGAGATGGGTTGAGGGTGGCAAAGGGGGAAATCTGTAATATCAAATATAAAGATGAGTTTAATAAATAAATATATGAAGAACAGAATTGAACTTCTGTGTGCTCATAGGCATGTGAGGCTGCTTTGTCGAGGACAGTAATCTGAAAATTGCCATGGCAAAGCAAATTCTTGGTCTGAGAGCCGTTTTTGAAGGCAGCTGAACTAAAACTTATTCTGTTAAGCTTTCCAAGCTTCATTAGGCAGAGGGGCCAATGAGTGCTGAAACTGCCATGTTAGAATGAAGTATAAAATCAGATTCAGGAGACATCACAGGGGCCACTCCAAGAAAGGAGCTGATGGGTGCCTTATGTGTTTATATTACACATGGTGATTCTGGGGCGGGTAGTCCCTGATTCCCCATCTGTTGTTAGGTCATCTGTATTGTTGGAAGTGCCAGACTCAAGTCTGAGAAGTTCCCCAGGTGTGCATGTGTGAAGGTTTTGGCAAAAGGAAAAGGAATTACTGGTTGAGGGTATACAGCCTGGAAGTAACAATGCCAGTATGAGGGAGGACTGATCCATGCTACGCATCCTGCTCCCAGCTCGGCTGAACTCTGAACTTTGGGACGTGGGCTTGGTTGAGATGGGAGTCAGTGCTGGTGAAGGGAGAGCATGTGACGGCAGGATTTGGATTTGCCCCTGGGTGGGGCCCTTGTGGGTCAGACGTGCTCATGTCCAGCTTTTGGAGGGGTCTCTAACGGTGCCGGCACTGTGGTGAGTTATAAAAAGAGTATGTCTGGTCAAGGAGGGCAGGGTGTATTGTGGGCCTGGACGAATGAGGGGCCAAAGGAGGCGTGAAATCTCTGTGTCCTTAGCCACTCTGTCCTTGGGGAAACACAAAGGTGACAGATGAGAAAAGGGCTCTAAAATTAAATGTGTGGACGTGGGGAACATGGTGGAATTTTAGGCTCTAGTGCATTTGCAAGAACCATTTTGCAATTATTCACCTGCAGTGAGAATATTTAATCATGGTGGTACACAACCTCATATCCCAGGAGCACCCAAATGACCATGTCTGCACAAGTAAACAATCCACATTCCACGGTGCATGTGAGAGCAGGAGACAGAAACCTTTCACTCTGTCACTGTATAAAGAGGCAGTGTTTCAATAGGGTGTTTTGTTCATAATCACCATCAGACCTGTGTTTTAGGCATGCAGTACATCTTCTAGAGGTATGAAAGCATAACCTTTATTACTGATAATTAAGAATGCAGTTTCATTAATAGTTGGTCTGATACAATGGCATTTGTGTGACTATTGAACCAAGTACAGACTTAAAAATTTTTTTTAAATAGCCCTGGCTGTTTTGGCTCAGTGGATAAAAAAAATCCAGTTCTTTCATTGATATAAAAGAACCTCTTTCTTTACAATCGTAGAGTACCTACTATGTACTATCATTATTCTATGGACATTTTTATGAAGAGACAGTCCTTTCCCCACTGTATGCTCCTATATGTTCTTGGATCCTGTGTTGTGTACAGCTTTCTCCATCTGGTTTGGTTGGTATGACAGGTGCAGGGAGCAGGATTTGAGACTTTTCTTGCTGTTTCCCGCTGTTTTGTTTTTAGTTTTTTTTTTTTATTAACTTGTTTTTACTGGAAGAAGCCACTGTTGAGTGGCTAGCACTCAAGGCCTCCTGGGCTCCTGACAGCCCCTAGCCAGGGCTTCCCACAGCCTGGATTCCTCAACCTTTTATTTATATACACACACACACACACACACACAAATACACTAGAGACCCGATGCACAGACCTGATGCACAAAATTCATGCAAGGGTCTTGGCCCTTGCTTCTGTGGCAGTTTGCCTTGACCCTCGCAGCCCTGGCTTTGTCTGGAATGATGTCCAGAAGGTCGTTTGGCTGTCTGGTATAATTAGCATATTAAGCTTTTATTATCTATACGAATAAAAGGAAAACATGCAAATTGACCATCCCTCCGCTATGCCCACCAGCCGATCAGGGTGAGTATGCAAATTAACCAAACAAAGATGGATGTTAATTTGCATGCACAGGCATGGAGCAAAGACTGAAGGCTCCTGCCCCAGCAAAGACTGAAGATTGAAGACTGAAAAAGACTGAAGACTGAAGATGCTTGGCTTCTCCACTGCACCCGGTGTCAAGCGCCCCAGAGGTGATGGCGGCTGCAGGCCCCAGGACCATCACTGCAGGGTGAGAGCAGAGTGGGTGGCTTGGAGAACTTTGCAGAGTGGAAGGCTGCCAGAAGGAGAGCAGAACAAGAGGGCTGGCGGCTTGGAATTAATTCACAGAAGAAAAAAAAAGATCATGGAAAAGAAATAGGTGTGACCTGTTTAGATTAAAGTAATCAGGTACACCTTCTCAGTGATGGTGATGGTAACATGTGAGATAGAACAGAGTGTGAAACTGCCTGGAGTCAGAAGCAGCATGTGGCCTCCAAGGGTGTAAGGAGTCCAGTGAGTGAGAACAGCCAGGGAGTGGGACATGGGTGGGAAATTAGATGAAAGAGGGAGCAGAGGCCAGATGTCCACCATAGTTTATTCAGATAAATCTTAAAATAATTACTTTGGCATGCCCAGCCTACATGGCTCAGTGATTGAGCATGGACCTATATACAAGGAGATCGAGGTTCAATTCCCTGTCAGGGCACATGCACGGGTTGATCCCTGGTAGGAGGCATGTGCAGGAGGCAGCCGATCAATGATTCTCTCTCATCATTGATGTTTCCAGCTCTCTCTCCCTCTCCCTTCCTCTCTGAAATCAATAAAAAAAATATTTTTAAAAAATTACCTTGCAGCCTGAGTTTTCCCTAAGTCATGTTTAGTTATGTTAACCATTATCACTCCAGGATTAAGCGGTGTCTGTGAATGGGTTTAACCAGCATTCCACCCAGGTGAACACTGTAATTTGGTGATAAGAATGTAGTTACAATAGGTCGTAGTAATCTACATGACCCTTGATGTTCGCTAAGGTATGTCAGAACATTGTACTAGGGCTAAACAGTGTACTTTGCACTTAAAAAGAAAGTGTTTTCATAATATTTTTTCAGAAAAATGATGTTTATTAGTGTAAGTTGTGAATTTAATAATCCTATACTTTGTTGTCTACGTATACACACACACATAAAATTGTTATGTGGGCATAAATGAATTGATGGAAGATAAATTAAGATTACGTATGTCATTACCTAGCCCAACCCTGGACTTATATTTAGTAAATATTAGTTTATTTCTTTCATCTTTTACATGTCAGGCACTGCATCAGACACTTTATTTGTATCTTACATAAGACAGTAAATTTATTTTATTTTGCCTTCATCCACATAAGAATGGGAAATATAAAATTATTTTCAAGTCTCACAAGTAACATTATTTTATACTATAAAGGGAAGTGTCTAAAATACCCTGGAAATGTAAGCCAAAATGAAATACATAGCAAGAAGATTTTATAACTTTCTATAGGAACGCTATGAACAAATGTATGCCAGTAATATAGATGACTTCCACAATTGGTGTAAATTATTATACACAGTGGGGCAAAAGTAGGCTTACAGTGGTTCATATGGAAAAAGACATGCAGGTTATGATTATTACAATAGCTTTATTAACTCTGTTTTGCATATTCACAACCGTAAATCTACTTTTGCCCCACCCTATACATAGGAGGTTTTTACAACAGCCTGGTACCACAGCCAGTTTTTCCCTACCTACAACCTCTTGCCTATCACCTGAGGCAAGGGCGCTCAATCTTGGCTGCTTATGAGGATCACCGGAGAGCTCTTAAAGTCTCCATGACCAGGAGTCTTCTGAGATCAAACAAACTCAATCTCAGGGGCAGGGGCCTGGCATGTCTGCCTTGAAAGCTCCCTGGGTGGTTTCAGTTGGGCGGGCAAAGTTGAGAATCACTGTGCTAGGGTCCTCCGTGTAGCAATAGAGGGCTATCTTCAAAAATGCATGCACTTGGCTTTTCAAAAAATGTCTGTCCCTTTTCAAATCCTACTCTGCTTTCAAGTCTTCAAAGAATTGGCAGCTGCATTGTAAAGCCTTCCCATTTGACACAGCCTTTGATATTCAATCTGCTCTGTGCATAGCTTTATTATAGCTCACACAGAAATAGTCATTCCTAATGGGAGGAAAAATGAAATTTTAAACTGAAGGCAAGTTCCTTGAGGGCAGGGAGACAGATGGATAGATGATAGGTAGGTAGACAGATAGAGGTATCCTATATAATAAAACCTTAATATGCAAATCAACCAAATGACAGAATGACCGGTCGCTATGAGTGGGTCCTAAGCTGGAAGGTGGACATCTCCTGAGGGGTCCTGGACTGACAGAGGGTGCAGGCCAGGCTGAGGAACCTCCCCCCACCCCCAGCCCCCAGTGCACAACATTTGTGCACGGGCCTCTAGTACTATATAATAAAAGCCTAATATGCTAAGTATACGGTTGTCCAATCAGCTGTTCAAACAATCAAAGTGTAATATGCTAATGATATGCTAAGGCCACTCTTTATGACATGCACTGACCACCAGGGGGCAGATGCTCCAACCAGTAGGTCAGCTTGCTGCTGGGGTCCTGCCAATCCGGACTGAAAGAGACAGGACAGGCATGCCCTGGAGCCTTCCCGCAGTTCTTCTCCAGCTGGCCAACCTCCCGAGTCCCTCCCTGGCCCCAGTTGTGCACTGGTGGGGTGCCTTGCCCTGGCCTGCACCCTCTCGTAATCCAGGACCCCTCGGGGAATGTCAGAGAGCCTATTTCAGCCTGATCTCACAGGCCAGGCTGAGGGACCCCACTGGTGCATGAATTCATGCACCGGGCCTCTAGTTTCATTCATATATATATAATTTCAGAGAGGAAGGGTGGGGGGTCAATTGGGGGAAAAGGAGACATATGTAAAGCTTTAGATAATAAATTTTTAAGAAGTTCACATCTTTTAAAAATAAGAGATAGAGGGACAGGGAGAGAGAGATAGAAACATCAATGATGAGAGAGAATCATCAATTGGCTGCCTCCTGCAGGCCCCACTCTGGGGATCAAGCCCTCACCTGCACATGTGCCCTGACTGGGAATTGAACCGTGACCTCCTGGCTTATAGGCCCATGCTCAACCACTGAGCCACACCAGTCGGACCTGTGGACGTACATTTTAAATTATCTTGGGTATATGGGTGGAATTGTGTCATAAAGATAAGTTAATTTTATTTTTTTTTGAGGACTTGCCAAGCTCTTCTCTAAAGCAGCCACATCATTTTATATTTTCACCTGCAATGCACAAGGGTTTTAATTTCTCAACTTTTTCGTGGCATCTCATGGTTTTGATTTGCATTCTTTAATGACTAATAATAGTAAGCATTTTTTTCTCATTTGGTGTTTGTTCACTGGTATATCTTGTCTTGATAATTGTCTATTCATTTGTTACATATGTATTTATATTAGGTAATTTATCTTTTTTGGCTTGTTTTAAGTATTCTTTGTTTAGGTAAATTTAATACAATTTCCCCCTATGTTGTAGATTGTCTTTTCACTTTCTTGGTAGTGTCCTTTGATACACAACTTTTAAATGTTAACAAAATTTTATTCTGGGATGGGTTGAGTGAGCTTTTTGTTTAATATCTAAGAATGCATTGCCCAATCTAATGTTAGGATAATTTATACCTATGATTTCTGGTGCATATTATAAGTATAATCAAGTCAGGAAATCTATCAAAATGGCTCCTTAGTTTCACAGCATGAAATAATCCTTCCTAGTATCAGCACTAACATTTACAATAAAGATGGGAAAGTTTTGATCCACTCTTCAGTAATAAACAAATATCACAGTTATAAATATTGGAGAATATTTTTACAAATATAATGAATTTGGAAGGTGTTTAGGAAGGATGAATCTTCACTAAGCATGAGAATTTCCTACTATGGAAAGATGCCTTAAAATATACTGAATTGGGCCCTGGCTGGTTTTGCTTGTGGTTAGAGCGTGGGCCAGTGGACTAAAGGGTGGAGGGTTCAATTCTGGTCAAGAGCACCTACCTTGGTTTTGGAATCAATCCTGGGCCCAGTCGGGTGCCTACAGGAGGCAAACCATGATTTCTTTCTCTTACATTGATGTTTTTGTCTTTCACCTTTTCTTCCACTCCCTCTAAAAATCAATGGAGAAAATATCCTTGGTTGATGATTAACCGGAAAAAAAAAAAGAAAAATAAATAATGAATTGGACCCTGGCTGGTGTGACTCTGTTGGTTGGGTGTCATCCTTACACTGAAGGGTTGCTGGTTTGAATCCCAACCAGGACAACATGCCTGGGTTGCTGACTAGAACCCAGTAGGGGGTGTGCAAGATGTAGCCAATCCATGCTTCCTTCTCACATCAATGTTTCTCTCCCCATCTCCCTTTCCTGCTCAGAAAAATCAATAAAAATATTTTTTAAAATAATGAATTGGGAAATGTATTTTTCCAAGGGTTGAACATTACTGAAGTTCAGTAAGTATCTAAAAGAAAGCTAAAAATAGTGTGGCAAAATTCTTATACAAATTTCAATACTTGGGGATCATCATGATATTAAGTTTGGAATAAAATCTTACAACTTTTATGAGTCATGATGTTCAAACCTTACAAAATATTAGGTAAGTCAAATGTAATAAATGTTGAAAGAGTATAACAAATGCATAACCTTGGGAAACATCACATAATGTATATGGGCAGTGACACCTTTAAATTTATTATATGTTAAAGGAATTTTTATCCAAAATGCCTTTATCTCATCAAAAATTCTTATTGGCAAGAAATGTTGCACATGTAGGGATTTGAGAGAAACATGCATTTCATGATGGCTATTATATATATATATATATATATATATATATATATATATATTCCCTTAAAGTCTATTGAAAGTTTAAGAGACCTTTGGAAGTTTGATAAGATTGCTTAATTTTCTGTAGGGTTCATCTAAAAGAGGATAGACGTCTCTACCAAATGCCCTTAGAAATATTGCAGAAATATTCTACAGATGAAAACAAATTCAAGTGTCTACTAGAAAGGTATATATACTTCACTGGGTTTATTATCCACATTAACAGAACCTCATGAATAGAAAACAAACACGAAAAGCTAAAGTATAAAAAATAGATAAAAATACTCTTTCTAGTTGCTCTTGGATAAATATAAATTTGAGATTGCATTATATATAGAAATCAATGTCAAATGAATCACAATAACACAGAAGTCTATCTCAACATAGGAATTTGAGTTTATCATTCACCTCGTGTTGACTATGTAAAGAATAATATAATTTATATCTATTTTGTAAAATTTATTGTATTTTTAAAGAAAAACACTCACATAGATGGTGATTTAAATTACCACATGCTTCCTCCCTCCAGGTCTCGTCCTTATAAAATTCTGTAAAACTGAGCACAGGACAGCACAGGGTGAGTGGAGACCAGTAATGGAAATGGTGTCCTGATAGATGTTGGTATGTGATGGCATGTCTTTCAAAGGTAGAATTTTGAATTTCATACAGGTAGAATTTTTAATTTTACATTCAAGTTCGCATCGTCTGCACAGACTCCTTGCTTCATGAAATTGCTTATTCGGATGGTTCCTCCATCCAATGATCGTTCCCCCACAACTCGCTATGGAAGTCCAGGTTCCCAGAACCCAGAGCGGGAGTTCAGCCGCATCTCTGCCAAGGCGCGCAGGTGTGTCCACTAGCGGTTTTGAGTAAATCCGTTGTCAACCTGTTAAAAAAAAAAAAAAAGAGAGAGACATTTTAGCTTCCAACATAAGTGGCCCACGGGACTCTAAGTAAATTTTACATTAAACTGTTTGAAACATCTACTTAAAGTGGGCAGGGAATAGCCCACTTCACAGGCCAAAAAGACTTTGAACACATGGAGGCGCGGCCCAGCCATAACCCCCGCGGCGCGGAGCCTGCCGTCATCCGGG